>NC_059209.1:37481375-37731375 GCF_020615455.1 Coregonus clupeaformis | reverse complement strand
CATCCTCTGTCTCTACATTATGATGATCTATTCTCCATCCTCTGTCTCTACATTATGATGATCTATTCTCCATCCTCTGTCTCTACATTATGATGATCTATTCTCCATCCTCTGTCTCTACATTATGATGATCTATTCTCCATCCTCTGTCTCTACATTATGATGATCTATTCTCCATCCTCTGTCTCTACATTATGATGATCTATTCTCCATCCTCTGTCTCTACATTATGATGATCTATTCTCCATCCTCTGTCTCTACATTATGATGATCTATTCTCCATCCTCTGTCTCTACATTATGATGATCTATTCTCCATCCTCTGTCTCTACATTATGATGATCTATTCTCCATCCTCTGTCTCTACATTATGATGATCTATTCTCCATCCTCTGTCTCTACATTATGATGATCTATTCTCCATCCTCTGTCTCTACATTATGATGATCTATTCTCCATCCTCTGTCTCTACATTATGATGATCTATTCTCCATCCTCTGTCTCTACATTATGATGATCTATTCTCCATCCTCTGTCTCTACATTATGATGATCTATTCTCCATCCTCTGTCTCTACATTATGATGATCTATTCTCCATCCTCTGTCTCTACATTATGATGATCTATTCTCCATCCTCTGTCTCTACATTATGATGATCTATTCTCCATCCTCTGTCTCTACATTATGATGATCTATTCTCCATCCTCTGTCTCTACATTATGATGATCTATTCTCCATCCTCTGTCTCTACATTATGATGATCTATTCTCCATCCTCTGTCTCTACATTATGATGATCTATTCTCCATCCTCTGTCTCTACATTATGATGATCTATTCTCCATCCTCTGTCTCTACATTATGATGATCTATTCTCCATCCTCTGTCTCTACATTATGATGATCTATTCTCCATCCTCTGTCTCTACATTATGATGATCTATTCTCCATCCTCTGTCTCTACATTATGATGATCTATTCTCCATCCTCTGTCTCTACATTATGATGATCTATTCTCCATCCTCTGTCTCACATTATGATGATCTATTCTCCATCCTCTGTCTCTACATTATGATGATCTATTCTCCATCCTCTGTCTCTACATTATGATGATCTATTCTCCATCCTCTGTCTCTACATTATGATGATCTATTCTCCATCCTCTGTCTCTACATTATGATGATCTATTCTCCATCCTCTGTCTCTACATTATGATGATCTATTCTCCATCCTCTGTCTCTACATTATGATGATCTATTCTCCATCCTCTGTCTCTACATTATGATGATCTATTCTCCATCCTCTGTCTCTACATTATGATGATCTATTCTCCATCCTCTGTCTCTACATTATGATGATCTATTCTCCATCCTCTGTCTCTACATTATGATGATCTATTCTCCATCCTCTGTCTCTACATTATGATGATCTATTCTCCATCCTCTGTCTCTACATTATGATGATCTCATTCTCATCCTCTGTCTCTACATTATGATGATCTATTCTCCATCCTCTGTCTCTACATTATGATGATCTATTCTCCATCCTCTGTCTCTACATTATGATGATCTATTCTCCATCCTCTGTCTCTACATTATGATGATCTATTCTCCATCCTCTGTCTCTACATTATGATGATCTATTCTCCATCCTCTGTCTCTACATTATGATGATCTATTCTCCATCCTCTGTCTCTACATTATGATGATCTATTCTCCATCCTCTGTCTCTACATTATGATGATCTATTCTCCATCCTCTGTCTCTACATTATGATGATCTATTCTCCATCCTCTGTCTCTACATTATGATGATCTATTCTCCATCCTCTGTCTCTACATTATGATGATCTATTCTCCATCCTCTGTCTCTACATTATGATGATCTATTCTCCATCCTCTGTCTCTACATTATGATGATCTATTCTCCATCCTCTGTCTCTACATTATGATGATCTATTCTCCATCCTCTGTCTCTACATTATGATGATCTATTCTCCATCCTCTGTCTCTACATTATGATGATCTATTCTCCATCCTCTGTCTCTACATTATGATGATCTATTCTCCATCCTCTGTCTCTACATTATGATGATCTATTCTCCATCCTCTGTCTCTACATTATGATGATCTATTCTCCATCCTCTGTCTCTACATTATGATGATCTATTCTCCATCCTCTGTCTCTACATTATGATGATCTATTCTCCATCCTCTGTCTCTACATTATGATGATCTATTCTCCATCCTCTGTCTCTACATTATGATGATCTATTCTCCATCCTCTGTCTCTACATTATGATGATCTATTCTCCATCCTCTGTCTCTACATTATGATGATCTATTCTCCATCCTCTGTCTCTACATTATGATGATCTATTCTCCATCCTCTGTCTCTACATTATGATGATCTATTCTCCATCCTCTGTCTCTACATTATGATGATCTATTCTCCATCCTCTGTCTCTACATTATGATGATCTATTCTCCATCCCTCTGTCTCTACATTATGATGATCTATTCTCCATCCTCTGTCTCTACATTATGATGATCTATTCTCCATCCTCTGTCTCTACATTATGATGATCTATTCTCCATCCTCTGTCTCTACATTATGATGATCTATTCTCCATCCTCTGTCTCTACATTATGATGATCTATTCTCCATCCTCTGTCTCTACATTATGATGATCTATTCTCCATCCTCTGTCTCTACATTATGATGATCTATTCTCCATCCTCTGTCTCTACATTATGATGATCTATTCTCCATCCTCTGTCTCTCACATTATGATGATCTATTCTCCATCCTCTGTCTCTACATTATGATGATCTATTCTCCATCCTCTGTCTCTACATTATGATGATCTATTCTCCATCCTCTGTCTCTACATTATGATGATCTATTCTCCATCCTCTGTCTCTACATTATGATGATCTATTCTCCATCCTCTGTCTCTACATTATGATGATCTATTCTCCATCCTCTGTCTCTACATTATGATGATCTATTCTCCATCCTCTGTCTCTACATTATGATGATCTATTCTCCATCCTCTGTCTCTACATTATGATGATCTATTCTCCATCCTCTGTCTCTACATTATGATGATCTATTCTCCATCCTCTGTCTCTACATTATGATGATCTATTCTCCATCCTCTGTCTCTACATTATGATGATCTATTCTCCATCCTCTGTCTCTACATTATGATGATCTATTCTCCATCCTCTGTCTCTACATTATGATGATCTATTCTCCATCCTCTGTCTCTACATTATGATGATCTATTCTCCATCCTCTGTCTCTACATTATGATGATCTATTCTCCATCCTCTGTCTCTACATTATGATGATCTATTCTCCATCCTCTGTCTCTACATTATGATGATCTATTCTCCATCCTCTGTCTCTACATTATGATGATCTATTCTCCATCCTCTGTCTCTACATTATGATGATCTATTCTCCATCCTCTGTCTCTACATTATGATGATCTATTCTCCATCCTCTGTCTCTACATTATGATGATCTATTCTCCATCCTCTGTCTCTACATTATGATGATCTATTCTCCATCCTCTGTCTCTACATTATGATGATCTATTCTCCATCCTCTGTCTCTACATTATGATGATCTATTCTCCATCCTCTGTCTCTACATTATGATGATATTCTCCATCCTCTGTCTCTACATTATGATGATCTATTCTCCATCCTCTGTCTCTACATTATGATGATCTATTCTCCATCCTCTGTCTCTACATTATGATGATCTATTCTCCATCCTCTGTCTCTACATTATGATGATCTATTCTCCATCCTCTGTCTCTACATTATGATGATCTATTCTCCATCCTCTGTCTCTACATTATGATGATCTATTCTCCATCCTCTGTCTCTACATTATGATGATCTATTCTCCATCCTCTGTCTCTACATTATGATGATCTATTCTCCATCCTCTGTCTCTACATTATGATGATCTATTCTCCATCCTCTGTCTCTACATTATGATGATCTATTCTCCATCCTCTGTCTCTACATTATGATGATCTATTCTCCATCCTCTGTCTCTACATTATGATGATCTATTCTCCATCCTCTGTCTCTACATTATGATGACCTATTCTCCATCCTCTGTCTCTACATTATGATGATCTATTCTCCATCCTCTGTCTCTACATTATGATGATCTATTCTCCATCCTCTGTCTCTACATTATGATGATCTATTCTCCATCCTCTGTCTCTACATTATGATGATCTATTCTCCATCCTCTGTCTCTACATTATGATGATCTATTCTCCATCCTCTGTCTCTACATTATGATGATCTATTCTCCATCCTCTGTCTCTACATTATGATGATCTATTCTCCATCCTCTGTCTCTACATTATGATGATCTATTCTCCATCCTCTGTCTCTACATTATGATGATCTATTCTCCATCCTCTGTCTCTACATTATGATGATCTATTCTCCATCCTCTGTCTCTACATTATGATGATCTATTCTCCATCCTCTGTCTCTACATTATGATGATCTATTCTCCATCCTCTGTCTCTACATTATGATGATCTATTCTCCATCCTCTGTCTCTACATTATGATGATCTATTCTCCATCCTCTGTCTCTACATTATGATGATCTATTCTCCATCCTCTGTCTCTACATTATGATGATCTATTCTCCATCCTCTGTCTCTACATTATGATGATCTATTCTCCATCCTCTGTCTCTACATTATGATGATCTATTCTCCATCCTCTGTCTCTACATTATGATGATCTATTCTCCATCCTCTGTCTCTACATTATGATGATCTATTCTCCATCCTCTGTCTCTACATTATGATGATCTATTCTCCATCCTCTGTCTCTACATTATGATGATCTATTCTCCATCCTCTGTCTCTACATTATGATGATCTATTCTCCATCCTCTGTCTCTACATTATGATGATCTATTCTCCATCCTCTGTCTCTACATTATGATGATCTATTCTCCATCCTCTGTCTCTACATTATGATGATCTATTCTCCATCCTCTGTCTCTACATTATGATGATCTATTCTCCATCCTCTGTCTCTACATTATGATGATCTATTCTCCATCCTCTGTCTCTACATTATGATGATCTATTCTCCATCCTCTGTCTCTACATTATGATGATCTATTCTCCATCCTCTGTCTCTACATTATGATGATCTATTCTCCATCCTCTGTCTCTACATTATGATGATCTATTCTCCATCCTCTGTCTCTACATTATGATGATCTATTCTCCATCCTCTGTCTCTACATTATGATGATCTATTCTCCATCCTCTGTCTCTACATTATGATGATCTATTCTCCATCCTCTGTCTCTACATTATGATGATCTATTCTCCATCCTCTGTCTCTACATTATGATGATCTATTCTCCATCCTCTGTCTCTACATTATGATGATCTATTCTCCATCCTCTGTCTCTACATTATGATGATCTATTCTCCATCCTCTGTCTCTACATTATGATGATCTATTCTCCATCCTCTGTCTCTACATTATGATGATCTATTCTCCATCCTCTGTCTCTACATTATGATGATCTATTCTCCATCCTCTGTCTCTACATTATGATGATCTATTCTCCATCCTCTGTCTCTACATTATGATGATCCTATTCTCCATCCTCTGTCTCTACATTATGATGATCTATTCTCCATCCTCTGTCTCTACATTATGATGACCTATTCTCCATCCTCTGTCTCTACATTATGATGATCTATTCTCCATCCTCTGTCTCTACATTATGATGATCTATTCTCCATCCTCTGTCTCTACATTATGATGATCTATTCTCCATCCTCTGTCTCTACATTATGATGATCTATTCTCCATCCTCTGTCTCTACATTATGATGATCTATTCTCCATCCTCTGTCTCTACATTATGATGATCTATTCTCCATCCTCTGTCTCTACATTATGATGATCTATTCTCCATCCTCTGTCTCTACATTATGATGATCTATTCTCCATCCTCTGTCTCTACATTATGATGATCTATTCTCCATCCTCTGTCTCTACATTATGATGATCTATTCTCCATCCTCTGTCTCTACATTATGATGATCTATTCTCCATCCTCTGTCTCTACATTATGATGATCTATTCTCCATCCTCTGTCTCTACATTATGATGATCTATTCTCCATCCTCTGTCTCTACATTATGATGATCTATTCTCCATCCTCTGTCTCTACATTATGATGATCTATTCTCCATCCTCTGTCTCTACATTATGATGATCTATTCTCCATCCTCTGTCTCTACATTATGATGATCTATTCTCCATCCTCTGTCTCTACATTATGATGATCTATTCTCCATCCTCTGTCTCTACATTATGATGATCTATTCTCCATCCTCTGTCTCTACATTATGATGATCTATTCTCCATCCTCTGTCTCTACATTATGATGATCTATTCTCCATCCTCTGTCTCTACATTATGATGACTATTCTCCATCCTCTGTCTCTACATTATGATGATCTATTCTCCATCCTCTGTCTCTACATTATGATGATCTATTCTCCATCCTCTGTCTCTACATTATGATGATCTATTCTCCATCCTCTGTCTCTACATTATGATGATCTATTCTCCATCCTCTGTCTCTACATTATGATGATCTATTCTCCATCCTCTGTCTCTACATTATGATGACCTATTCTCCATCCTCTGTCTCTACATTATGATGATCTATTCTCCATCCTCTGTCTCTACATTATGATGATCTATTCTCCATCCTCTGTCTCTACATTATGATGATCTATTCTCCATCCTCTGTCTCTACATTATGATGATCTATTCTCCATCCTCTGTCTCTACATTATGATGATCTATTCTCCATCATCTGTCTCACATTATGATCTATTCTCCATCCTCTGTCTCTACATTATGATGATCTATTCTCCATCCTCTGTCTCTACATTATGATGATCTATTCTCCATCCTCTGTCTCTACATTATGATGATCTATTCTCCATCCTCTGTCTCTACATTATGATGATCTATTCTCCATCCTCTGTCTCTACATTATGATGATCTATTCTCCATCCTCTGTCTCTACATTATGATGATCTATTCTCCATCCTCTGTCTCTACATTATGATGATCTATTCTCCATCCTCTGTCTCTACATTATGATGATCTATTCTCCATCCTCTGTCTCTACATTATGATGATCTATTCTCCATCCTCTGTCTCTACATTATGATGATCTATTCTCCATCCTCTGTCTCTACATTATGATGATCTATTCTCCATCCTCTGTCTCTACATTATGATGATCTATTCTCCATCCTCTGTCTCTACATTATGATGATCTATTCTCCATCCTCTGTCTCTACATTATGATGATCTATTCTCCATCCTCTGTCTCTACATTATGATGATCTATTCTCCATCCTCTGTCTCTACATTATGATGATCTATTCTCCATCCTCTGTCTCTACATTATGATGATCTATTCTCCATCCTCTGTCTCTACATTATGATGATCTATTCTCCATCCTCTGTCTCTACATTATGATGATCTATTCTCCATCCTCTGTCTCTACATTATGATGATCTATTCTCCATCCTCTGTCTCTACATTATGATGATCTATTCTCCATCCTCTGTCTCTACATTATGATGATCTATTCTCCATCCTCTGTCTCTACATTATGATGATCTATTCTCCATCCTCTGTCTCTACATTATGATGATCTATTCTCCATCCTCTGTCTCTACATTATGATGATCTATTCTCCATCCTCTGTCTCTACATTATGATGATCTATTCTCCATCCTCTGTCTCTACATTATGATGATCTATTCTCCATCCTCTGTCTCTACATTATGATGATCTATTCTCCATCCTCTGTCTCTACATTATGATGATCTATTCTCCATCCTCTGTCTCTACATTATGATGATCTATTCTCCATCCTCTGTCTCTACATTATGATGATCTATTCTCCATCCTCTGTCTCTACATTATGATGATCTATTCTCCATCCTCTGTCTCTACATTATGATGATCTATTCTCCATCCTCTGTCTCTACATTATGATGATCTATTCTCCATCCTCTGTCTCTACATTATGATGATCTATTCTCCATCCTCTGTCTCTACATTATGATGATCTATTCTCCATCCTCTGTCTCTACATTATGATGATCTATTCTCCATCCTCTGTCTCTACATTATGATGATCTATTCTCCATCCTCTGTCTCTACATTATGATGATCTATTCTCCATCCTCTGTCTCTACATTATGATGATCTATTCTCCATCCTCTGTCTCTACATTATGATGATCTATTCTCCATCCTCTGTCTCTACATTATGATGATCTATTCTCCATCCTCTGTCTCTACATTATGATGATCTATTCTCCATCCTCTGTCTCTACATTATGATGATCTATTCTCCATCCTCTGTCTCTACATTATGATGATCTATTCTCCATCCTCTGTCTCTACATTATGATGATCTATTCTCCATCCTCTGTCTCTACATTATGATGATCTATTCTCCATCCTCTGTCTCTACATTATGATGATCTATTCTCATCCTCTGTCTCTACATTATGATGATCTATTCTCCATCCTCTGTCTCTACATTATGATGATCTATTCTCCATCCTCTGTCTCTACATTATGATGATCTATTCTCCATCCTCTGTCTCTACATTATGATGATCTATTCTCCATCCTCTGTCTCTACATTATGATGATCTATTCTCCATCCTCTGTCTCTACATTATGATGATCTATTCTCCATCCTCTGTCTCTACATTATGATGATCTATTCTCCATCCTCTGTCTCTACATTATGATGATCTATTCTCCATCCTCTGTCTCTACATTATGATGATCTATTCTCCATCCTCTGTCTCTACATTATGATGATCTATTCTCCATCCTCTGTCTCTACATTATGATGATCTATTCTCCATCCTCTGTCTCTACATTATGATGATCTATTCTCCATCCTCTGTCTCTACATTATGATGATCTATTCTCCATCCTCTGTCTCTACATTATGATGATCTATTCTCCATCCTCTGTCTCTACATTATGATGATCTATTCTCCATCCTCTGTCTCTACATTATGATGATCTATTCTCCATCCTCTGTCTCTACATTATGATGATCTATTCTCCATCCTCTGTCTCTACATTATGATGATCTATTCTCCATCCTCTGTCTCTACATTATGATGATCTATTCTCCATCCTCTGTCTCTACATTATGATGATCTATTCTCCATCCTCTGTCTCTACATTATGATGATCTATTCTCCATCCTCTGTCTCTACATTATGATGATCTATTCTCCATCCTCTGTCTCTACATTATGATGATCTATTCTCCATCCTCTGTCTCTACATTATGATGATCTATTCTCCATCCTCTGTCTCTACATTATGATGATCTATTCTCCATCCTCTGTCTCTACATTATGATGATCTATTCTCCATCCTCTGTCTCTACATTATGATGATCTATTCTCCATCCTCTGTCTCTACATTATGATGATCTATTCTCCATCCTCTGTCTCTACATTATGATGATCTATTCTCCATCCTCTGTCTCTACATTATGATGATCTATTCTCCATCCTCTGTCTCTACATTATGATGATCTATTCTCCATCCTCTGTCTCTACATTATGATGATCTATTCTCCATCCTCTGTCTCTACATTATGATGATCTATTCTCCATCCTCTGTCTCTACATTATGATGATCTATTCTCCATCCTCTGTCTCTACATTATGATGATCTATTCTCCATCCTCTGTCTCTACATTATGATGATCTATTCTCCATCCTCTGTCTCTACATTATGATGATCTATTCTCCATCCTCTGTCTCTACATTATGATGATCTATTCTCCATCCTCTGTCTCTACATTATGATGATCTATTCTCCATCCTCTGTCTCTACATTATGATGATCTATTCTCCATCCTCTGTCTCTACATTATGATGATCTATTCTCCATCCTCTGTCTCTACATTATGATGATCTATTCTCCATCCTCTGTCTCTACATTATGATGATCTATTCTCCATCCTCTGTCTCTACATTATGATGATCTATTCTCCATCCTCTGTCTCTACATTATGATGATCTATTCTCCATCCTCTGTCTCTACATTATGATGATCTATTCTCCATCCTCTGTCTCTACATTATGATGATCTATTCTCCATCCTCTGTCTCTACATTATGATGATCTATTCTCCATCCTCTGTCTCTACATTATGATGATCTATTCTCCATCCTCTGTCTCTACATTATGATGATCTATTCTCCATCCTCTGTCTCTACATTATGATGATCTATTCTCCATCCTCTGTCTCTACATTATGATGATCTATTCTCCATCCTCTGTCTCTACATTATGATGATCTATTCTCCATCCTCTGTCTCTACATTATGATGATCTATTCTCCATCCTCTGTCTCTACATTATGATGATCTATTCTCCATCCTCTGTCTCTACATTATGATGATCTATTCTCCATCCTCTGTCTCTACATTATGATGATCTATTCTCCATCCTCTGTCTCTACATTATGATGATCTATTCTCCATCCTCTGTCTCTACATTATGATGATCTATTCTCCATCCTCTGTCTCTACATTATGATGATCTATTCTCCATCCTCTGTCTCTACATTATGATGATCTATTCTCCATCCTCTGTCTCTACATTATGATGATCTATTCTCCATCCTCTGTCTCTACATTATGATGATCTATTCTCCATCCTCTGTCTCTACATTATGATGATCTATTCTCCATCCTCTGTCTCTACATTATGATGATCTATTCTCCATCCTCTGTCTCTACATTATGATGATCTATTCTCCATCCTCTGTCTCTACATTATGATGATCTATTCTCCATCCTCTGTCTCTACATTATGATGATCTATTCTCCATCCTCTGTCTCTACATTATGATGATCTATTCTCCATCCTCTGTCTCTACATTATGATGATCTATTCTCCATCCTCTGTCTCTACATTATGATGATCTATTCTCCATCCTCTGTCTCTACATTATGATGATCTATTCTCCATCCTCTGTCTCTACATTATGATGATCTATTCTCCATCCTCTGTCTCTACATTATGATGATCTATTCTCCATCCTCTGTCTCTACATTATGATGATCTATTCTCCATCCTCTGTCTCTACATTATGATGATCTATTCTCCATCCTCTGTCTCTACATTATGATGATCTATTCTCCATCCTCTGTCTCTACATTATGATGATCTATTCTCCATCCTCTGTCTCTACATTATGATGATCTATTCTCCATCCTCTGTCTCTACATTATGATGATCTATTCTCCATCCTCTGTCTCTACATTATGATGATCTATTCTCCATCCTCTGTCTCTACATTATGATGATCTATTCTCCATCCTCTGTCTCTACATTATGATGATCTATTCTCCATCCTCTGTCTCTACATTATGATGATCTATTCTCCATCCTCTGTCTCTACATTATGATGATCTATTCTCCATCCTCTGTCTCTACATTATGATGATCTATTCTCCATCCTCTGTCTCTACATTATGATGATCTATTCTCCATCCTCTGTCTCTACATTATGATGATCTATTCTCCATCCTCTGTCTCTACATTATGATGATCTATTCTCCATCCTCTGTCTCTACATTATGATGATCTATTCTCCATCCTCTGTCTCTACATTATGATGATCTATTCTCCATCCTCTGTCTCTACATTATGATGATCTATTCTCCATCCTCTGTCTCTACATTATGATGATCTATTCTCCATCCTCTGTCTCTACATTATGATGATCTATTCTCCATCCTCTGTCTCTACATTATGATGATCTATTTCTCCATCCTCTGTCTCTACATTATGATGACTCTATTCTCCATCCTCTGTCTCTACATTATGATGATCTATTCTCCATCCTCTGTCTCTACATTATGATGATCCTATTCTCCATCCTCTGTCTCTACATTATGATGATCTATTCTCCATCCTCTGTCTCTACATTATGATGATCTATTCTCCATCCTCTGTCTCTACATTATGATGATCTATTCTCCATCCTCTGTCTCTACATTATGATGATCTATTCTCCATCCTCTGTCTCTACATTATGATGATCTATTCTCCATCCTCTGTCTCTACATTATGATGATCTATTCTCCATCCTCTGTCTCTACATTATGATGATCTATTCTCCATCCTCTGTCTCTACATTATGATGATCTATTCTCCATCCTCTGTCTCTACATTATGATGATCTATTCTCCATCCTCTGTCTCTACATTATGATGATCTGTTCTCCATCCTCTGTCTCTACATTATGATGATCTATTCTCCATCCTCTGTCTCTACATTATGATGATCTATTCTCCATCCTCTGTCTCTACATTATGATGATCTATTCTCCATCCTCTGTCTCTACATTATGATGATCTATTCTCCATCCTCTGTCTCTACATTATGATGATCTATTCTCCATCCTCTGTCTCTACATTATGATGATCTATTCTCCATCCTCTGTCTCTACATTATGATGATCTATTCTCCATCCTCTGTCTCTACATTATGATGATCTATTCTCCATCCTCTGTCTCTACATTATGATGATCTATTCTCCATCCTCTGTCTCTACATTATGATGATCTATTCTCCATCCTCTGTCTCTACATTATGATGATCTATTCTCCATCCTCTGTCTCTACATTATGATGATCTATTCTCCATCCTCTGTCTCTACATTATGATGATCTATTCTCCATCCTCTGTCTCTACATTATGATGATCTATTCTCCATCCTCTGTCTCTACATTATGATGATCTATTCTCCATCCTCTGTCTCTACATTATGATGATCTATTCTCCATCCTCTGTCTCTACATTATGATGATCTATTCTCCATCCTCTGTCTCTACATTATGATGATCTATTCTCCATCCTCTGTCTCTACATTATGATGATCTATTCTCCATCCTCTGTCTCTACATTATGATGATCTATTCTCCATCCTCTGTCTCTACATTATGATGATCTATTCTCCATCCTCTGTCTCTACATTATGATGATCTATTCTCCATCCTCTGTCTCTACATTATGATGATCTATTCTCCATCCTCTGTCTCTACATTATGATGATCTATTCTCCATCCTCTGTCTCTACATTATGATGATCTATTCTCCATCCTCTGTCTCTACATTATGATGATCTATTCTCCATCCTCTGTCTCTACATTATGATGATCTATTCTCCATCCTCTGTCTCTACATTATGATGATCTATTCTCCATCCTCTGTCTCTACATTATGATGATCTATTCTCCATCCTCTGTCTCTACATTATGATGACCTATTCTCCATCCTCTGTCTCTACATTATGATGATCTATTCTCCATCCTCTGTCTCTACATTATGATGATCTATTCTCCATCCTCTGTCTCTACATTATGATGATCTATTCTCCATCCTCTGTCTCTACATTATGATGATCTATTCTCCATCCTCTGTCTCTACATTATGATGATCTATTCTCCATCCTCTGTCTCTACATTATGATGATCTATTCTCCATCCTCTGTCTCTACATTATGATGATCTATTCTCCATCCTCTGTCTCTACATTATGATGATCTATTCTCCATCCTCTGTCTCTACATTATGATGATCTATTCTCCATCCTCTGTCTCTACATTATGATGATCTATTCTCCATCCTCTGTCTCTACATTATGATGATCTATTCTCCATCCTCTGTCTCTACATTATGATGATCTATTCTCCATCCTCTGTCTCTACATTATGATGATCTATTCTCCATCCTCTGTCTCTTTTCATTCTGATGATCTATTCTCCATCCTCTGTCTCTACATTATGATGATCTATTCTCCATCCTCTGTCTCTACATTATGATGATCTATTCTCCATCCTCTGTCTCTACATTATGATGATCTATTCTCCATCCTCTGTCTCTACATTGTGATGATCTATTCTCCATCCTCTGTCTCTACATTATGATGATCTATTCTCCATCCTCTGTCTCTACATTATGATGATCTATTCTCCATCCTCTGTCTCTACATTATGATGATCTATTCTCCATCCTCTGTCTCTACATTATGATGATCTATTCTCCATCCTCTGTCTCTACATTATGATGATCTATTCTCCATCCTCTGTCTCTACATTATGATGAGATCTATTCTCCATCCTCTGTCTCTACATTATGATGATCTATTCTCCATCCTCTGTCTCTACATTATGATGATCTATTCTCCATCCTCTGTCTCTACATTATGATGATCTTTCATTGTCCATCCTGTCTCTACATTATGATGATCTATTCTCCATCCTCTGTCTCTACATTATGATGATCTATTCTCCATCCTCTGTCTCTACATTATGATGATCTATTCTCCATCCTCTGTCTCTACATTATGATGATCTATTCTCCATCCTCTGTCTCTACATTATGATGATCTATTCTCCATCCTCTGTCTCTACATTATGATGATCTATTCTCCATCCTCTGTCTCTACATTATGATGATCTATTCTCCATCCTCTGTCTCTACATTATGATGATCTATTCTCCATCCTCTGTCTCTACATTATGATGATCTATTCTCCATCCTCTGTCTCTACATTATGATGATCTATTCTCCATCCTCTGTCTCTACATTATGATGATCTATTCTCCATCCTCTGTCTCTCATTATGATGATCTATTCTCCATCCTCTGTCTCTACATTATGATGATCTATTCTCCATCCTCTGTCTCTACATTATGATGATCTATTCTCCATCCTCTGTCTCTACATTATGATGATCTATTCTCCATCCTCTGTCTCTACATTATGATGATCTATTCTCCATCCTCTGTCTCTACATTATGATGATCTATTCTCCATCCTCTGTCTCTACATTATGATGATCTATTCTCCATCCTCTGTCTCTACATTATGATGATCTATTCTCCATCCTCTGTCTCTACATTATGATGATCTATTCTCCATCCTCTGTCTCTACATTATGATGATCTATTCTCCATCCTCTGTCTCTACATTATGATGATCTATTCTCCATCCTCTGTCTCTACATTATGATGATCTATTCTCCATCCTCTGTCTCTACATTATGATGATCTATTCTCCATCCTCTGTCTCTACATTATGATGATCTATTCTCCATCCTCTGTCTCTACATTATGATGATCTATTCTCCATCCTCTGTCTCTACATTATGATGATCTATTCTCCATCCTCTGTCTCTACATTATGATGATCTATTCTCCATCCTCTGTCTCTACATTATGATGATCTATTCTCCATCCTCTGTCTCTACATTATGATGATCTATTCTCCATCCTCTGTCTCTACATTATGATGATCTATTCTCCATCCTCTGTCTCTACATTATGATGATCTATTCTCCATCCTCTGTCTCTACATTATGATGATCTATTCTCCATCCTCTGTCTCTACATTATGATGATCTATTCTCCATCCTCTGTCTCTACATTATGATGATCTATTCTCCATCCTCTGTCTCTACATTATGATGATCTATTCTCCATCCTCTGTCTCTACATTATGATGATCTATTCTCCATCCTCTGTCTCTACATTATGATGATCTATTCTCCATCCTCTGTCTCTACATTATGATGATCTATTCTCCATCCTCTGTCTCTACATTATGATGATCTATTCTCCATCCTCTGTCTCTACATTATGATGATCTATTCTCCATCCTCTGTCTCTACATTATGATGATCTATTCTCCATCCTCTGTCTCTACATTATGATGATCTATTCTCCATCCTCTGTCTCTACATTATGATGATCTATTCTCCATCCTCTGTCTCTACATTATGATGATCTATTCTCCATCCTCTGTCTCTACATTATGATGATCTATTCTCCATCCTCTGTCTCTACATTATGATGATCTATTCTCCATCCTCTGTCTCTACATTGTGATGATCTATTCTCCATCCTCTGTCTCTACATTATGATGATCTATTCTCCATCCTCTGTCTCTACATTATGATGATCTATTCTCCATCCTCTGTCTCTACATTATGATGATCTATTCTCCATCCTCTGTCTCTACATTATGATGATCTATTCTCCATCCTCTGTCTCTACATTATGATGATCTATTCTCCATCCTCTGTCTCTACATTATGATGATCTATTCTCCATCCTCTGTCTCTACATTATGATGATCTATTCTCCATCCTCTGTCTCTACATTATGATGATCTATTCTCCATCCTCTGTCTCTACATTATGATGATCTATTCTCCATCCTCTGTCTCTACATTATGATGATCTATTCTCCATCCTCTGTCTCTACATTATGATGATCTATTCTCCATCCTCTGTCTCTACATTATGATGATCTATTCTCCATCCTCTGTCTCTACATTATGATGATCTATTCTCCATCCTCTGTCTCTACATTATGATGATCTATTCTCCATCCTCTGTCTCTACATTATGATGATCTATTCTCCATCCTCTGTCTCTACATTATGATGATCTATTCTCCATCCTCTGTCTCTACATTATGATGATCTATTCTCCATCCTCTGTCTCTACATTATGATGATCTATTCTCCATCCTCTGTCTCTACATTATGATGATCTATTCTCCATCCTCTGTCTCTACATTATGATGATCTATTCTCCATCCTCTGTCTCTACATTATGATGACTATTCTCCATCCTCTGTCTCTACATTATGATGATCTATTCTCCATCCTCTGTCTCTACATTATGATGATCTATTGTCCATCCTCTGTCTCTACATTATGATGATCTATTCTCCATCCTCTGTCTCTACATTATGATGATCTATTCTCCATCCTCTGTCTCTACATTATGATGATCTATTCTCCATCCTCTGTCTCTACATTATGATGATCTATTCTCCATCCTCTGTCTCTACATTATGATGATCTATTCTCCATCCTCTGTCTCTACATTATGATGATCTATTCTCCATCCTCTGTCTCTACATTATGATGATCTATTCTCCATCCTCTGTCTCTACATTATGATGATCTATTCTCCATCCTCTGTCTCTACATTATGATGATCTATTCTCCATCCTCTGTCTCTACATTATGATGATCTATTCTCCATCCTCTGTCTCTACATTATGATGATCTATTCTCCATCCTCTGTCTCTACATTATGATGATCTATTCTCCATCCTCTGTCTCTACATTATGATGATCTATTCTCCATCCTCTGTCTCTACATTATGATGATCTATTCTCCATCCTCTGTCTCTACATTATGATGATCTATTCTCCATCCTCTGTCTCTACATTATGATGATCTATTCTCCATCCTCTGTCTCTACATTATGATGATCTATTCTCCATCCTCTGTCTCTACATTATGATGATATTTTTCTCCATCCTCTGTCTCTACATTATGATGCCTATTCTCCATCCTCTGTCTCTACATTATGATGATCTATTCTCCATCCTCTGTCTCTACATTATGATGATCTATTCTCCATCCTCTGTCTCTACATTATGATGATCTATTCTCCATCCTCTGTCTCTACATTATGATGATCTATTCTCCATCCTCTGTCTCTACATTATGATGATCTATTCTCCATCCTCTGTCTCTACATTATGATGATCTATTCTCCATCCTCTGTCTCTACATTATGATGACCTATTCTCCATCCTCTGTCTCTACATTATGATGATCTATTCTCCATCCTCTGTCTCTACATTATGATGATCTATTCTCCATCCTCTGTCTCTACATTATGATGATCTATTCTCCATCCTCTGTCTCTACATTATGATGATCTATTCTCCATCCTCTGTCTCTACATTATGATGATCTATTCTCCATCCTCTGTCTCTACATTATGATGATCTATTCTCCATCCTCTGTCTCTACATTATGATGATCTATTCTCCATCCTCTGTCTCTACATTATGATGATCTATTCTCCATCCTCTGTCTCTACATTATGATGATCTATTCTCCATCCTCTGTCTCTACATTATGATGATCTATTCTCCATCCTCTGTCTCTACATTATGATGATCTATTCTCCATCCTCTGTCTCTACATTATGATGATCTATTCTCCATCCTCTGTCTCTACATTATGATGATCTATTCTCCATCCTCTGTCTCTACATTATGATGATCTATTCTCCATCCTCTGTCTCTACATTATGATGATCTATTCTCCATCCTCTGTCTCTACATTATGATGATCTATTCTCCATCCTCTGTCTCTACATTATGATGATCTATTCTCCATCCTCTGTCTCTACATTATGATGATCTATTCTCCATCCTCTGTCTCTACATTATGATGATCTATTCTCCATCCTCTGTCTCTACATTATGATGATCTATTCTCCATCCTCTGTCTCTACATTATGATGATCTATTCTCCATCCTCTGTCTCTACATTATGATGATCTATTCTCCATCCTCTGTCTCTACATTATGATGATCTATTCTCCATCCTCTGTCTCTACATTATGATGATCTATTCTCCATCCTCTGTCTCTACATTCATGATGATCTATTCTCCATCCTCTGTCTCTACATTATGATGATCTATTCTCCATCCTCTGTCTCTACATTATGATGATCTATTCTCCATCCTCTGTCTCTACATTATGATGATCTATTCTCCATCCTCTGTCTCTACATTATGATGATCTATTCTCCATCCTCTGTCTCTACATTATGATGAGATCTATTCTCCATCCTCTGTCTCTACATTATGATGATCTATTCTCCATCCTCTGTCTCTACATTATGATGATCTATTCTCCATCCTCTGTCTCTACATTATGATGATCTATTCTCCATCCTCTGTCTCTACATTATGATGATCTATTCTCCATCCTCTGTCTCTACATTATGATGATCTATTCTCCATCCTCTGTCTCTACATTATGATGATCTATTCTCCATCCTCTGTCTCTACATTATGATGATCTATTCTCCATCCTCTGTCTCTACATTATGATGATCTATTCTCCATCCTCTGTCTCTACATTATGATGATCTATTCTCCATCCTCTGTCTCTACATTATGATGATCTATTCTCCATCCTCTGTCTCTACATTATGATGATCTATTCTCCATCCTCTGTCTCTACATTATGATGATCTATTCTCCATCCTCTGTCTCTACATTATGATGATCTATTCTCCATCCTCTGTCTCTACATTATGATGATCTATTCTCCATCCTCTGTCTCTACATTATGATGATCTATTCTCCATCCTCTGTCTCTACATTATGATGATCTATTCTCCATCCTCTGTCTCTACATTATGATGATCTATTCTCCATCCTCTGTCTCTACATTATGATGATCTATTCTCCATCCTCTGTCTCTACATTATGATGATCTATTCTCCATCCTCTGTCTCTACATTATGATGATCTATTCTCCATCCTCTGTCTCTACATTATGATGATCTATTCTCCATCCTCTGTCTCTACATTATGATGATCTATTCTCCATCCTCTGTCTCTACATTATGATGATCTATTCTCCATCCTCTGTCTCTACATTATGATGATCTATTCTCCATCCTCTGTCTCTACATTATGATGATCTATTCTCCATCCTCTGTCTCTACATTATGATGATCTATTCTCCATCCTCTGTCTCTACATTATGATGATCTATTCTCCATCCTCTGTCTCTACATTATGATGATCTATTCTCCATCCTCTGTCTCTACATTATGATGATCTATTCTCCATCCTCTGTCTCTACATTATGATGATCTATTCTCCATCCTCTGTCTCTACATTATGATGATCTATTCTCCATCCTCTGTCTCTACATTATGATGATCTATTCTCCATCCTCTGTCTCTACATTATGATGATCTATTCTCCATCCTCTGTCTCTACATTATGATGATCTATTCTCCATCCTCTGTCTCTACATTATGATGATCTATTCTCCAT
The DNA here is from genome assembly GCF_020615455.1 of Coregonus clupeaformis. Taxonomy (NCBI): domain Eukaryota; kingdom Metazoa; phylum Chordata; class Actinopteri; order Salmoniformes; family Salmonidae; genus Coregonus; species Coregonus clupeaformis. The sequence continues at coordinate 37,711,314 of NC_059209.1, read as the reverse complement.
CCTCTGTCTCTACATTATGATGATCTATTCTCCATCCTCTGTCTCTACATTATGATGATCTATTCTCCATCCTCTGTCTCTACATTATGATGATCTATTCTCCATCCTCTGTCTCTACATTATGATGATCTATTCTCCATCCTCTGTCTCTACATTATGATGATCTATTCTCCATCCTCTGTCTCTACATTATGATGATCTATTCTCCATCCTCTGTCTCTACATTATGATGATCTATTCTCCATCCTCTGTCTCTACATTATGATGATCTATTCTCCATCCTCTGTCTCTACATTATGATGATCTATTCTCCATCCTCTGTCTCTACATTATGATGATCTATTCTCCATCCTCTGTCTCTACATTATGATGATCTATTCTCCATCCTCTGTCTCTACATTATGATGATCTATTCTCCATCCTCTGTCTCTACATTATGATGATCTATTCTCCATCCTCTGTCTCTACATTATGATGATCTATTCTCCATCCTCTGTCTCTACATTATGATGATCTATTCTCCATCCTCTGTCTCTACATTATGATGATCTATTCTCCATCCTCTGTCTCTACATTATGATGACCTATTCTCCATCCTCTGTCTCTACATTATGATGATCTATTCTCCATCCTCTGTCTCTACATTATGATGATCTATTCTCCATCCTCTGTCTCTACATTATGATGATCTATTCTCCATCCTCTGTCTCTACATTATGATGATCTATTGTCCATCCTCTGTCTCTACATTATGATGATCTATTGTCCATCCTCTGTCTCTACATTATGATGATCTATTCTCCATCCTCTGTCTCTACATTATGATGATCTATTCTCCATCCTCTGTCTCTACATTATGATGATCTATTCTCCATCCTCTGTCTCTACATTATGAAGATCTATTCTCCATCCTCTGTCTCTACATTATGATGATCTATTCTCCATCCTCTGTCTCTACATTATGAAGATCTATTCTCCATCCTCTGTCTCTACATTATGATGATCTATTCTCCATCCTCTGTCTGCAGCTGCTGCTCTCCAACAGGACCATGAGATGACTGTTTTATTAGAAAGTACAGAGAAGTCTCCTCCATCTGGACAACAGACAGGACAACAGACAGGATGACAGACAGGACAACAGACAAGACAACAGACATGACAACATACAGCACATCAGACAGGACTGGCATACAGGACAACAGACAGTATTGTCAGTACAACCGACAGGATAACAGACAGGATAACAGACAGGACAACAGACAGTATTGTCAGTACAACAGACAAGACAACCGACAGGACAACAGACAGTATTGTCAGTACAACAGACAAGACAACCGACAGGACAACAGACAGTATTGTCTGTTTGATATTAATTGTTAGTTTTTTCAATGCTTATTATTTGGGTCTATACAACTACAGATTCTGTAACAAATTATGTTCACGTTTCTCTAATTGTCCGCCAGATGGCGACTGCTATGATGTTCAATGGCAATCAGTGGCATAATGGTAGATTACGTTGATTTATTAATTAAATAAAATTGAAGCACAACTCGCTAAAACATTCCTTAGATTTCTATTGTATTATATTGTAACGATCCTCGCTATATGAGCCACGTTACAATTTCCACTAAGTGGGAAAGCCCTATTGGCGTGATGCATAGGATGTCTGCCTTTCACGCCAGAATCCCGGGTTTGCTTCCCATTCGACACAATATTCTATTATTATTATATTGTAAAAGATTAGATTAAAATGATTATGTCTACAAGTGACAACTGACAAGTGCGCCACTGGTCACATCCGGGGAGCGCTCTGCTGTCTGCCACCTGTCTGCCGTTTAGAAGACGTGACCCGCAGAGAGCCATTTCGGATTCTGCCCGTTGACGGGGCATGAAACACTCAAACTCACGGGATATCAAGACTGGAATCGGGCAAAGATGTGAAAAGGGGAATCTTGAGTTGCGATTAAGTAGCCTAGTTGGAAGGAAAGGCTATGATAGAGGAAAAGATGGCGAATAACTCAACTTTAGAAAGCGTGTTTTCTCACAGAACAGGACACAATTCATCTCAACCATCTCCATTCACTGAAATCCGGGAAAATCCACTAAAGGTAGGCGACTAGTATCTCACAGATTCTTAAAAGTCGGGACAATCCTTGTCCGGCAGGGAAACGTTATTTTTTATAGTTGAAAAAAAGATCCCAATTTCGAACTCTCTCAAAAAAAGTTGTAAAGTTCGAAAAACGGTCAATAATTAACATTAACTGGAAAAGGATCTTCTGTAGTTTCTTGCAATGACGTCAGAATCCGAAAGGAATCAGGTCAGCCCTTCTTCATGTAATACAGCAAGACCACTCATGTTCTGGAAGGTTCTCTACTTCTGATCCATTTAAACAAACCATATCAACATCACCATGGTCACAACCAGAAACTGTCAGCTCCTTCTCCTTGAACGATTAAGATATAATATGCATTTTGGTTCAAATATGCTTATTTTAATTAGGTTTTAGTCATAAAGCAACTGAGAAAAATCAAAAATGCAATTTTGTGTACCACTTAAATGAATAAGAAAAATGCAATTTTTGTCAACTCAGATTTTTTGTTTAACGTAAACAGGGCTGAAAGATCTGATAGAATAGTTTTGTTTTTATTGGGGATTTTTTTAAATTAATCATTTTCCATATTTTACAAATGTTTGTATTTAACTTGTATTTTTAGTGGCAAAAATATGTCTGTTTTGACTATCTGTTGTCAACTCCATCAGTGGCTTGTGAACTGATGGCTAACCCTCTTAAGATAGTTCTTTTTTTGTATTTTATATTCTGAAAAATATCTGAATCACTGTTCTGCAACATATGCTTAAACTATTGAAGTATTTGCTGTGCTAAACCTAAGGGTTAATGTTTGCTAGAAAAACATACCAAATGCTAACGGAATTAGCCCTGGAACATTATATAGTGTTATACAACAAAACAAAAAGAAGTTTGGAGATTTGTATTGGGTCATTTTCATGTGAAATGACCCATGAGCACCAACATGTGAAGTTTATAGAAGCATATCAAATTAAAGCTAACAGTCTATATTTTTGAGAAATTAAGGCATAAATAAATGTTTCAACCATTGTCCATCCTAAAAATTTGGAATAAGCAAAGGCTTTGATTTCTGGACAAACTGATGGAAAGGGGTCTTAGAAAACATCTACCAGAAAACGTCTTAAAAGATATTAGAAATACATCAAAACACAGTAATGTTGAAGTAAAGACTCCTGCCAACTAAAATCAATACTAAGACATTTGTCTGCCTTCTGTAAGTTTAATAAACATTGCCTTGTAATTCCGTTACCAAAAACCCTAATCTTTAAGATATTTTCTAATTTCTCTCCCTCATGAGGAGGGAAGATAATGAAAGTTCACAGAAGTAACAAGTAAAGGTAGACCTACCAGTTAGTTAGTGGTTTTACTGATATACATTTTGTTTATGAATTATTAAGTGATTAAAACTCGAAATTCCGTTACGAAATCACTAACAGAATTTCAGAAAAATCGGTAATGGAATTTCTGCAATTGAATTGGCTACAATAGGAAATCATAGTAGTCACAAACCACAGTTGGGTTCACAAGTTTGGACAGCACAGTACAGCACAGTAGAGTATAGTTCAGTAGAGTATAGTTCAGTAGAGTATAGTTCAGTAGAGTATAGTTCAGCAGAGTATAGTTCAGTACAGTAGAGTATAGTTCAGTAGAGTATAGTTCAGCAGAGTATAGTTCAGTACAGTAGAGTATAGTTCAGTAGAGTATAGTTCAGTAGAGTATAGTTCAGTACAGTAGAGTATAGTTCAGTACAGTAGAGTATAGTTCAGTAGAGTATAGTTCAGTAGAGTATAGTTCAGTAGAGTATAGTTCAGTAGAGTATAGTTCAGTACAGTAGAGTATAGTTCAGCAGAGTATAGTTCAGTACAGTAGAGTATAGTTCAGTAGAGTATAGTTCAGTAGAGTAGAGTAGAGTATAGTTCAGTAGAGTAGAGTATAGTTCAGTAGAGTATAGTTCAGTAGAGTATAGTTCAGTAGGGAACACTAGAATGTTCTGTACTGTACTGAACTCTACTCTACTGAACTCTACTGTTCTGAACTATACTACCGTTCAAAAGTTTGGGGACACTTAGAAATGTCCTTGTTTTCGAAAGAAAAACAAAAAAATTTGTCCATTAAAATAACATAAAATTGATCAGAAATACAGTGTAGACATTGTTAATGTTGTAAATGGCTTTTGTAGCTGGAAACGGCTGATTTTTAATGGAATATCTACATAGGCGTACAGAGGCCCATTATCAGCAACCATCAGTCCTGTGTTCCAATGGCACGTTGTGTTTGCTAATCCAAGTTTATCATTTTAAAAGGCCAATTGATCATTAGAAAACCCTTTTGCAATTATGTTAGCGCAGCTGAAAACTGTTGAGCTGATTAAAGAAGCAATAAAACTGGCCTTCTTGAGACTAGTTGAGTATCTGGAGCATCAGCAATTGTGGGTTCGATTACAGGCTCAAAATGGCCAGAAACAAATAACTTTCTTCTGAAACTCATCAGTCTATTCTTGTTCTGAGAAATGAAGGCTATTCCATGCGAGAAACTGCCAAGAAACTGAAGATCTCGTACAACGCTGTGTACTACTCCCTTCACAGAACAGCGCAAACTGGCTCTAACCAGAATAGAAAGAGGAGTGGGAGGCCCCGGTGCACAACTGAGCAAGAGGACAAATACATTAGAGTGTCTAGTTTGAGAAACAGACGCCTCACAGGTCCTCAACTGGCAGCTTCATTAAATAGTACCCGCAAAACACCAGTCTCAACGTCAACAGTGAAGAGGCGACTCCGGGATGCTGACCTTCTAGGCAGAGTTGCAAAGAAAAAGCCATATCTCAGACTGGCCAATTAAAAGAAAAGATTAAGATGGGCAAAAGAACACAGACACTGGACAGAGGAAGACTGGAAAAAAAGTGTTATGGACAGACGAATCGAAGTTTGAGGTGTTCGGATCACAAAGAAGAACATTTGTGAGATGCAGACCAAATGAATAGATGCTGGAGGAGTGCTTGATGTCATCTGTCAAGCATGGTGGAGGCAATGTGATGGTCTGGGGGTGCTTTGGTGGTGGTAAAGTGGGAGATTTGTACAGGGTAAAAGGGATCTTGAAGAAGGAAGGCTATCACTCCATTTTGCAACGCCATGCCATACCCTGTGGACGGCGCTTGATTGGAGCTAATTCCCTCCTACAACAGGACAATGACCCAAAGCACAGCTCCAAACTATGCAATAACTATTTAGGGAAGAACCATTCAGCTGGTATTCTGTCTATAATGGAGTGGCCAGCACAGTCACCGGATCTCAACCCTATTGAGCTGTTGTGGGAGCAGCTTGACCGTATGGTACGTAAGAAGTGCCCATCAAGCCAATCCAACTTGTGGGAGGTGCTTCAGTAAGCATGGGGTGAAATCTCTTCAGATTACCTCAACAAATTGGACAACTAGAATGCCAAAGGTCTGCAGGGCTGTAATTGCTGCAAATGGAGGGTTCTTTGAGGAAAGCAAAGTTTGAAGGACACAATTATTTCAATTAAAAATCATTATTTCTAACCTTGTCAATTTCCTATTTCTAACCTCTGCCCAGGCCCTGTCAGCCACGTTGTCATGGCCTGGGCAGAGATGAGGTGTATTCTGTCAGCCACGTTGTCAGGGCCTGGGCAGAGAAGAGTGAGGTGTATTCTGTCAGCCACGTTGTCAGGGCCTGGGCAGAGAAGAGGAGTGAGGTGTATTCTGTCAGCCACGTTGACAGGGCCAGGGCAGAGATGAGGAGTGAGGCATATACTGTAGAAATAGGAGGAGAGACCGTTCTGCAGGATAATGGGTATACTGTACTGTAAGGCCTGAACAGCTGGCCGTTCTGATAACTCAACACCCCAGCCTCCTCCCTCCTCCCTCCCTCCCAAGTCAGAGGCCACGGATCAGCCCATCTCTCTATCAATTCCTCCATCCCCAGCCCGTCACAGTTCTCCATTGTCCCCTAGCACAAAGAAACACGCTGTCCGCCCCCCTGGACACTGAGACAGTGGGGGAGGAGAACATCAGTCTCATTCTGTTCTGTCACCTCTTCAGACCCAGAGAGAGAGAGAGAGGGAGAGTTCTGTTCTGTCACCTCTTCAGACCCGGAGAGACGGTTCTGTTCTGTCACCTCTTCAGACCCAGAGAGAGGGTTCTGTTCTGTCACCTCTTCAGACCCGGAGAGAGGGTTCTGTTCTGTCACCTCTTCAGACCCAGAGAGAGGGTTCTGTTCTGTCACCTCTTCAGACCCGGAGAGACGGTTCTGTTCTGTCACCTCTTCAGACCCGGAGAGAGGGTTCTGTTCTGTCACCTCTTCAGACCCAGAGAGAGGGTTCTGTTCTGTCACCTCTTCAGACCCAGAGAGAGGGTTCTGTTCTGTCACCTCTTCAGACCCAGAGAGAGGGAGAGTTCTGTTCTGTCACCTCTTCAGACCCAGAGAGAGGGAGAGTTCTGTTCTGTCACCTCTTCAGACCCGGAGAGAGGGTTCTGTTCTGTCACCTCTTCAGACCCAGAGAGAGGGAGAGTTCTGTTCTGTCACCTCTTCAGACCCAGAGAGAGGGTTCTGTTCTGTCACCTCTTCAGACCCAGAGAGACGGTTCTGTTCTGTCACCTCTTCAGACCCGGAGAGACGGTTCTGTTCTGTCACCTCTTCAGACCCGGAGAGACGGTTCTGTTCTGTCACCTCTTCAGACCCGGAGAGAGGGTTCTGTTCTGTCACCTCTTCAGACCCAGAGAGAGGGTTCTGTTCTGTCACCTCTTCAGACCCAGAGAGAGGGTTCTGTTCTGTCACCTCTTCAGACCCAGAGAGAGGGAGAGTTCTGTTCTGTCACCTCTTCAGACCCAGAGAGAGGGAGAGTTCTGTTCTGTCACCTCTTCAGACCCAGAGAGAGGGAGAGTTCTGTTCTGTCACCTCTTCAGACCCAGAGAGAGGGAGAGTTCTGTTCTGTCACCTCTTCAGACCCAGAGAGATAGAGGAGATGCAGGAAGCAGCACTCACATTAGATAAGGTGAAACAGCTTGTGTTAGACCCTATAGAGAACACTCTGGGGTAGATGTTAGGGACAGGGTTAGAATGCTCTGGGGTAGAATGTTAGGGACAGGGTTAGAATGCTCTGGGGTAGAATGTTAGGGACAGGGTTAGAATGCTCTGGGGTAGAATGTTAGGGACAGGGTTAGAATGCTCTGGGGTAGAATGTTAGGTACAGGGTTAGAATGCTCTGGGGTAGAATGTTAGGGACAGGGTTAGAATGCTCTGGGGTAGAATGTTAGGGACAGGGTTAGGAATGCTCTGGGGTAGAATGTTAGGGACAGGGTTAGAATGCTCTGGGGTAGAATGTTAGGGACAGGGTTAGAATGCTCTGGGGTAGAATGTTAGGGACAGGGTTAGAATGCTCTGGGGTAGAATGTTAGGGACAGGGTTAGAATGCTCTGGGGTAGAAATGTTAGGGACAGGGTTAGAATGCTCTGGGGTAGAATGTTAGGGACAGGGTTAGAATGCTCTGGGGTAGAATGTTAGGGACAGGGTTAGAATGCTCTGGGGTAGAATGTTAGGGACAGGGTTAGAATGCTCTGGGGTAGAATGTTAGGGACAGGGTTAGAACACTCTGGGGTAGAATGTTAGGGACAGGGTTAGAACACTCTGGGGTAGAATGTTAGGGACAGGGTTAGAACGCTCTGGGGTAGAATGTTAGGGACAGGGTTAGAACGCTCTGGGGTAGAATGTTAGGGACAGGGTTAGAACGCTCTGGGGTAGAATGTTAGGGACAGGGTTAGAATGCTCTGGGGTAGAATGTTAGGGACAGGGTTAGAATGCTCTGGGGTAGAATGTTAGGGACAGGGTTAGAATGCTCTGGGGTAGAATGTTAGGGACAGGGTTAGAATGCTCTGGGGTAGAATGTTAGGGACAGGGTTGGAATGCTCTGGGGTAGAATGTTAGGGACAGGGTTAGAATGCTCTGGGGTAGAATGTTAGGGACAGGGTTAGAATGCTCTGGGGTAGAATGTTAGGGACAGGGTTAGAATGCTCTGGGGTAGAATGTTAGGGACAGGGTTAGAATGCTCTGGGGTAGAATGTTAGGGACAGGGGTTAGAACACTCTGGGGTAGAATGTTAGGGACAGGGTTAGAACACTCTGGGGTAGAATGTTAGGGACAGGGTTAGAACGCTCTGGGGTAGAATGTTAGGGACAGGGTTAGAACGCTCTGGGGTAGAATGTTAGGGACAGGGTTAGAACGCTCTGGGGTAGAATGTTAGGGACAGGGTTAGAATGCTCTGGGGTAGAATGTTAGGGACAGGGTTAGAATGCTCTGGGGTAGAATGTTAGGGACAGGGTTAGAATGCTCTGGGGTAGAATGTTAGGGACAGGGTTAGAATGCTCTGGGGTAGAATGTTAGGGACAGGGTTAGAATGCTCTGGGGTAGAATGTTAGGGACAGGGTTAGAATGCTCTGGGGTAGAATGTTAGGGACAGGGTTAGAATGCTCTGGGGGTAGAATGTTAGGGACAGGGTTAGAATGCTCTGGGGTAGAATGTTAGGGACAGGGTTAGAATGCTCTGGGGTAGAATGTTAGGGACAGGGTTAGGAATGCTCTGGGGTAGAATGTTAGGGACAGGGTTAGAATGCTCTGGGGGTAGAATGTTAGGGACAGGGTTAGAATGCTCTGGGGTAGAATGTTAGGGACAGGGTTAGAATGCTCTGGGGTAGAATGTTAGGGACAGGGTTAGAATGCTCTGGGGTAGAATGTTAGGGACAGGGTTAGAATGCTCTGGGGTAGAAATGTTAGGGACAGGGTTAGAATGCTCTGGGGTAGAATGTTAGGGACAGGGTTAGAACGCTCTGGGGTAGAATGTTAGGGACAGGGTTAGAACACTCTGGGGTAGAATGTTAGGGACAGGGGTTAGAACACTCTGGGGTAGAATGTTAGGGACAGGGTTAGAACGCTCTGGGGTAGAATGTTAGGGACAGGGTTAGAACGCTCTGGGGTAGAATGTTAGGGACAGGGTTAGAACGCTCTGGGGTAGAATGTTAGGGACAGGGTTAGAATGCTCTGGGGTAGAATGTTAGGGACAGGGTTAGGAATGCTCTGGGGTAGAATGTTAGGGACAGGGTTAGGATGCTCTGGGGTAGAATGTTAGGTACAGGGTTAGAATGCTCTGGGGTAGAATGTTAGGGACAGGGTTAGAATGCTCTGGGGTAGAATGTTAGGGACAGGGTTAGAATGCTCTGGGGTAGAATGTTAGGGACAGGGTTAGAATGCTCTGGGGTAGAATGTTAGGGACAGGGTTAGAATGCTCTGGGGGTAGAATGTTAGGGACAGGGTTAGAATGCTCTGGGGTAGAATGTTAGGGACAGGGTTAGAATGCTCTGGGGTAGAATGTTAGGGACAGGGTTAGAATAGTCAGGAATGAAGGTGGAACTTCTTGGGAGTCTGTGAAACGACTGCAGAATCAGTGTCTGTTGAGTGGAAAACAAAACATGATCATTATCTGCTGTTAAATGTGATCTATTGCTAAGATATTGACCTATCAGTATCAGATTGCCTCCTCCTGTTTGATACCAAATGTTTCTATTAGTAGTGGAGACATTCTAACTGGGCAGACTATTGTAAGGAGCACCATGACCAGAACGGACCTGCCAGGCCAATTAGGTCATGTTTGTAATGTTTGCCAAGTAGGACACTCCCCAGTGTGCCAGCCTGCCTGTGCCCTTGGTTATGTTTTCCCTTCCTGCTACACGAAAGCCAGACCTCTCTGTTCCCTCTGAGTGAATGTGACTGGGCTGATGAATACTACAGGGCATTTCCATGTAAAAGGACCCATGAGAGGCAACATGTGAAGTCCGTAGGAGCATGTTCAATTGGGTGTCAAATGAAAGCTAGGAGTCTATATATTTTTTTTGTAATTTTTTTATTAAGGCATATATACATTTTTCAACCATTTTCCATCCTAAAAATTTGGAATAAGCAAAGGGTTTTTATTTGTGGTCAAAAAGATGGGAAATGGGTCAAAAGAAGACAAAGTCTTAAAAGATATTAGAAATACATAAAAACACAATAATATTGAAGTAAAGACGCCTGCCAACAAATATCAACACATATTTAAACTGAAAAAAAATATAAACGCAACATGAAACAATTTCTAAGATTTTACTGAGTTACAGTTCAAATAAAGAAATACGTCAATTCAAATAAATTCATTAGGCACTAATCTATGGATTTCACATGACTGGGAATACAGATCTGTTGGTCACAGATCACTTTTTTAAAAAAGGTAGGGGCGTGGATCTGAAAACCAGTCAGTATCTGGTGTGACCACCACAGGCACATGCACACACACACGATAACATACGCACTATACACACCTACACATGGCTTTTGTGTTGTAGATATGTGGTAGTGGAGTATGGGCCTGAGGGCACACACTTAATGTGTTGTGAATTCTGTAATGAATGTATTGTAATGTTTTTAAAATTGTAAAACTGCCTTAATTTTGCCAGACCCCAGGAAGAGTAGCTGCTGCCTTGGCAGGAACTAATGGGGATCCATAATAAACCCCAGGAAGAGTAGCCGCTGCCTTGGCAGGAACTAATGGGGATCCATAATAAACCCCAGGAAGAGTAGCTGCTGCCTTGGCAGGAACTAATGGGGATCCATAATAAACCCCAGGAAGAGTAGCTGCTGCCTTGGCAGGAACTAATGGGGATCCATAATAAATACAAATTCAAATTTGCCTCATGCAGCATGACACATCTCCTTCACATAGAGTTGATCAGGCTGTTGATTGTGGCCTGTGGAATGTTGTCCCACTCCTCTTCAATGGCTGTGAGAAGTTGCTGGATATTGACGGGAACTGGAACACGCTGTCGTACACGTCGATCCAGAGCATCCCAAACATGCTCAATGGGTGACATGTCTGGTGAGTATGCAGGCCATGGAAGAAGAGGGACATTTTCAGCTTCCATTAATTGTGTACAGATCCTTGCGACATGGGAACGTGCATTATCATGCTGAAACATGAGGTGATGGCGGCGGATGAATGGCACGACAATGGGCCTCAGGATCTCGTCACGGTATCTCTGTGCTTTCAAATGACCATAGATAAAACGCAATTGTGTTCATTGTCCATAGCTTATGCCTGCCCATACCATAACCCCACCGCCACCATGGGGCACTCTGTTCACAACGTTGACATCAGCAAACCGCTCGCCCACACAACACCATGCACGTGGTCTGTGGTTGTGAGGCCGGTTGAACATACTGACAAATTCTCTAAAACGACGTTGGAGGCGGCTTTACAGGGATGTAAACAAATTTGTGCACAGAATTTTGGAGAAATAAGCTTTTAGTGCGTATGGCATATTTTATTTCAGCTCAGGATGGGATCAACACTTTACATGTTGCATTTTTTATACACTGCTCAAAAAAATAAAGGGAACACTTAAACAACACATCCTAGATCTGAATGAATGAAATAATCTTATTAAATACTTTTTTCTTTACATAGTTGAATGTGCTGACAACAAAATCACACAAAAATTATCAATGGAAATCAAATGTATCAACCCATGGAGGTCTCGATTTGGAGTCACCCTCAAAATTAAAGTGGAAAACCACACTACAGGCTGATCCAACTTTGATGTAATGTCCTTAAAACAAGTCAAAATGAGGCTCAGTAGTGTGTGTGGCCTCCACGTGCCTGTATGACCTCCCTACAACGCCTGGGCATGCTCCTGATGAGGTGGCGGATGGTCTCCTGAGGGATCTCTTCCCAGACCTGGACTAAAGCATCCGCCAACTCCTGGACAGTCTGTGGTGCAACGTGGCGTTGGTGGATGGAGCGAGACATGATGTCCCAGATGTGCTCAATTGGATTCAGGTCTGGGGAACGGGCGGGCCAGTCCATAGCATCAATGCCTTCCTCTTGCAGGAACTGCTGACACACTCCAGCCACATGAGGTCTAGCATTGTCTTGCATTAGGAGGAACCCAGGGCCAACCGCACCAGCATATGGTCTCACAAGGGGTCTGAGGATCTCATCTCGGTACCTAATGGCAGTCAGGCTACCTCTGGCGAGCACATGGAGGGCTGTGCGGCCCCCCAAAGAAATGCCACCCCACACCATGACTGACCCACCGCCAAACCGGTCATGATGGAGGATGTTGCAGGCAGCAGAACGTTCTCCACGGCGTCTCCAGACTGTCACGTCTGTCACGTGCTCAGTGTGAACCTGCTTTCATCTGTGAAGAGCACAGGGCGCCAGTGGCGAATTTGCCAATCTTGGTGTTCTCTGGCAAATGCCAAACGTCCTGCACAGTGTTGGGCTGTAAGCACAACCCCCCCACCTGTGGACGTCGGGCCCTCATACCACCCTCATGGAGTCTGTTTCTGACCGTTTGAGCAGACACATGCACATTTGTGGCCTGCTGGAGATCATTTTGCAGGGCACTGGCAGTGCTCCTCCTGCTCCTCCTTGCACAAAGTATACTGTTATGTTCAGCTCATAGGGTCTCCTGCTACTGTCCTCCTTCCACTGGTATACTGTTATGTTCAGCTCATAGGGTCTCCTGCTACTGTCCTCCTTCCACTGGTATACTGTTATGTTCATCTCATAGGGTCTCCTGCTACTGTCCTCCTTCCACTGGTATACTGTTATGTTCATCTCATAGGGTCTCCTGCTACTGTCCTCCTTCCACTGGTATACTGTTATGTTCAGCTCATAGGGTCTCCTGCTACTGTCCTCCTTCCACTGGTATACTGTTATGTTCAGCTCATAGGGTCTCCTGCTACTGTCCTCCTTCCACTGGTATACTGTTATGTTCAGCTCATAGGGTCTCCTGCTACTGTCCTCCTTCCACTGGTATACTGTTATGTTCAGCTCATAGGGTCTCCTGTTACTGTCCTCCTTCCACTGGTATACTGTTATGTTCAGCTCATAGGGTCTCCTGTTACTGTCCTCCTTCCACTGGTATACTGTTATGTTCAGCTCATAGGGTCTCCTGTTACTGTCCTCCTTCCACTGGTATACTGTTATGTTCAGCTCATAGGGTCTCCTGCTACTGTCCTCCTTCCACTGGTATACTGTTATGTTCAGCTCATAGGGTCTCCTGCTACTGTCCTCCTTCCACTGGTATACTGTTATGTTCAGCTCATAGGGTCTCCTGCTACTGTCCTCCTTCCACTGGTATACTGTTATGTTCAGCTCATAGGGTCTCCTGCTACTGTCCTCCTTCCACTGGTATACTGTTATGTTCAGCTCATAGGGTCTCCTGCTACTGTCCTCCTTCCACTGGTATACTGTTATGTTCAGCTCATAGGGTCTCCTGTTACTGTCCTCCTTCCACTGGTATACTGTTATGTTCAGCTCATATCTGTAGTACCTGAGTTTCAAGGACAAAGTAGCTGTTCTGGAAAGAGCCAAGAATTTAAGAGGAACTTATATCTTCCTCAACGAGGACTATCCTGAAGCTGTCCGCCAGAAGAGGAAAGAACTTATCCCAGCCATGAAAGCTGCCAGAGCGCGTGGGGACATTGCTAACATCCACTATGACAGGCTCATTGTCCGCCCTCCCTCCCAGAAGCCTGGAAGGGATGAGAGAGCCAAGCCTATGGGTTCATAGCTTCAACCCCGCAGCACACACACACACTTACACACACCAACTGATCAATGGACTGCTGAATGGTTTATTTTTTCTCTTGCTTTGTTTGCTCTTTTCCATATTGTGTCTATCTCTGATAAGCTACCCAGGAAAGGGCTGAAAATAGCCCATATTAATATATGTAGCCTTAGAAATAAGGTTAATGAACTCAATAACTTGCTAACATCAGATAACATTTATAAATTAGCCATTTCTGAGACTCACTTAGATAATTCATTTGCTGATACAGCAGTAGCCATACAAGGATATAACATCTATAGAAGAGACAGGAATGCTTATGGGGGAGGTGTTGCTGTATATAGTCAGAGCCATATCCCTGTAATGCTTAGAGAAGATCTCATGTCAAGTGTTATTGAAGTGTTGTGGTTGCAGGTTCACCTGGCACATCTAAAGCCTTTTCTTTTGGGGTGTTGCTATAGGCTACCAAGTGCTAACAGTCAGTATCTAAATAATACGTGTGAAATGCTTGATAGTGTATGTGATGTAAACAGAGAGGTCTACTTTCTTGGGGACCTGAATATTGACTGGTTTCCATCAAGCTGTCCGCTCAAGAGGAAGCTTCTCACTGTAACCAGTGCCTGTAATCTGGTTCAGGTTATTAATCAACCTACCAGGGAGTTTACAAACACTACAGGAACAAGATCATCCACATGTATTGATCACATTTTTACTAATACTGTAGAACTTTGTTTTAACACTATATCCGTACCCATTGGATGCAGTGATCACAATATAGTGGCTATATCCAGGAAAGCCAAAGTTCCAAAAGCTGGGCCTAAAATAGTATATAAGAGATCATACAAGATTTTGCTCTTATGTGGATGATGTTAAAAATATTTGTTGGTCTGATGTGATTAATAAGGAGCATCCAGACGCTGCACTTGATGAATTTATGAAATTGCTTCTTCCAATTATTGATCAACATGCACCTGTTAAGAAACTGATTGTTAGAGCTGTTAAGGCTCCGTGGATTGATGAGGAATTGAAAAACTGTATGGTTGAAAGAGACGGGGCAAAAGGAGTGGATAATAAGTCTGGCTGCACATCTGACTGGTTGACTTACTGCAAATTGAGAAATGATGTGACTAAACTCAACAAAAAGAAGAAGAAACTGTATTATGAAGCCAAGATCAATGATACTTTGGAGTACTTTAAATGAAATTATGGCCAGAAAGACTAATTCAACTCCATCTTTCATCGAATCAGATGGCTTATTCATCACAAAACCATTTGATGTTGCCAATTATTTTAATGATTACTTCAATGGCAAAGTGGGCAAACTTACGCAGGAAATGCCAACAACGAACAGTGAGCCATCGTATTCATGCATTTAAAAAAATAAAAATAATGAAAGAAACGCATTGTAAGTTCGAATTTTGTAAAGTTAGTGTGGGAGAGGTTGAAAAATAATTAATTGTTATCGATCAATAATGACAAACCTCCTGGCATCGACAACTTAGATGGAAAGCTTCTGAGGATGGTAGCTGACTCTATAGCCACTCCTATCTGTCATATCTTTAATCTGAGCCTAGAGGAAAGTCTTTGTCCTCAGGCCTGGAGGGAAGCCAAAGTCACTCCGCTACCCAAGAGTGGTAATGCGGCCTTTACTGGTTCTAACAGCAGAACTATCAGCTTACTGGTAATGAATGGTGTGGCTGTTGAACAAGTTGAGGATACTAAATTACTTGGTGTTACCTTAGATTGTAAACTGTCATGGTCAAAACATATAGATTAAATGGTTGTAAAGATGGGGAGAGGTCTGTCCG
Source organism: Coregonus clupeaformis (assembly GCF_020615455.1). Taxonomy (NCBI): domain Eukaryota; kingdom Metazoa; phylum Chordata; class Actinopteri; order Salmoniformes; family Salmonidae; genus Coregonus; species Coregonus clupeaformis. The sequence goes on along the minus strand of NC_059209.1, from coordinate 37,695,806 downwards.
TAATAAAGAGATGTCTGCTTTTTTGACACCACACTCCACAAAGCAAGTCCTGCAGGCTCTAGTTTTATCTTATCTTGATTATTGTCCAGTGATGTGGTCGAGTGCTGCAAAGAAAGACCTAGTTAAGCTGCAGCTGGCCCAGAATAGAGCGGCACGTCTTGCTCTTCATTGTAATCAGAGGGCTAATATTAATAATATGCATGCCAGTCTCGCTTGTCTAAGAGTTGAGGAAAGACTGTTGTCACTTGTTGTTTTTATAAGAAATATTAATGTTGGAAATTCCCAATTGTTTGCTAAGTCAACTTACACACACAGCACTGACACACACTTACCCAACCAGACCTGCCACCAGGGGTATTTTCACAGTCCCCAGGTCCAGAACAAATTCAAGGAAACGTACGGTATTATACAGAGACATGAGTACATGGAACTCCCTTCCATCTTATATAGCGTAAGTAAACAGCAAACCTGGTTTCAAAAAACAAATAAAGCAACACCTCACGGCACAACGCCTCTCCCCCATGTGACTTACTTGTTGTGTGTATGTACTGACATGTACAGTGCCTTCGAAAAGTGTTCAGACCCCTTGACGCTTTCCACATTTTGTTACGTTACAGCCTTGTTCTAAAATGGATTTTTTTTTTATAATATTTTTTATCAATCTACACACAATACCCCATAATGACAAAGTGAAAACAGTTTTTTAGAAATTTTAGCAAATGTATTAAAAACTTAAAACGTATTTACATAAGCATTCAGACCCTTTGCTATGAGACTAAATTTTGCTCAGGTGCATCCTGTTTCCATTGAGCATCCTTGAGATGTTTCCACAACTTGATTGGAGTACACCTGTGGTAAAATCAATTGATTGGACATGATTTGGAAATTCACACACCTGTCTATTTAAGGTCCCACAGTTGACAGTGCATGTCAGAGCAAAAACCAAGCCATGAGGTCGAAGGAATTGTCCATAGAGCTCCGAGACAGGATTGTGTTGAGGCATAGATCTGGGAAGGGTACCAAAAAATGTCTGCAGCATTGAAGATCCCCAAGAACACAGTGGCCTCCATCATTCTTCAATGGAAGAAGTTTGGAACCACCAAGACTCTTCCTAGAGCTGGCTGCCTGACCTAACTGAGCAATCGGGGGAAAAGGACCTTGGTCAGGGAGGTGACCAAGAACCCGATGGTCACTCCGACAGAGCTCCAGAGTTTCTCTGTGGAGATGGGAGAACCTTCGAGAAGGACAACCATCTCTGCAGCACTCCACCAATTAGGCCTTTATGGTAGAGTGGCCAGACGGAAGCCACTCTTCAGTAAAAGGCACATGACAGCCCGCTTGGAGTTTGCCAAAAGGCACCTAAAGACTCTCAGACCATGACAAACAAGATTCTCTGGTCTGATGAAACCAAGATTGAACTCTTTGGCCTGAATGCCAAGCGTCAGGTCTGGAGGAAATCTGGCACCATCCCTACGGTGAAGCATGGTGGTGGCAGCATCATGCTGTGGGATGTCTTTCAGCGGCAGGGACTGGGAGACTAGTCAGGATCGAGGCAAAGATGAACGGAGCAAAGTACAGAGATCCTTGATGAAAACCTTCTCCAGAGCACTCAGGATCTTAGACTGGGGCGAAGGTTCACCTTCCAAAAGGACAATGACCCTAAGCACACAGCCAAGACAACGCAGGAGTGGCTTGAACCCGATCTAACATCTCTGGAGAGACCTGAAAATAGCTGTGCAGCGACGCTCCCCATCCAACCTGACAGAGCTTGAGAGGATCTGCAGTGAAGAATGGGAGAAACTCCCCAAATACAGGTGTGCCAAGCTTGTAGCGTCATACCCAAAAAGACTTGAGGCTGTAATCGCTGCCAAAGGTGCTTCAACAAAGTACTGAGTAAAGGGTCTGAATACTTATGTAAAAGTTATATTTCAGTTTTTTATTTTTAATAAATTAGCAAACATTTCTAAAAACCAGTTTTTGCTTTGTCATTATGGGGTATTGTGTGTAGATTGATGAGGGGGAAAAAACTATTTAATCAATTTTAGAATAAGGCTGTAACGTAACAAAACGTGGAAAAAGTCAAGGGGGTCTGAATACTTTCCGAAGGCACTGTATGTGGAACTTCTAGATGTGATGTGTCGGACCCCAGGAAGACTAGCTGTCACCATTTGGTGTAGGCTAATGGGGAGCCTAATAAATCAAATCAAAACCCACTGAGCACCAACCGACCCGCGTCATTTCAATCACAGAAATAGAATTCATGGAATGGACGTATCCCTTCAGACCACTGCAATTTAGCTGCTACACCACAAAAACCTTGGCTGATGTAAAATAGCAACAACCATAAGCTAATATGAAAAAATATCCTGAGTTTACACGTTTTTAGATAATTGACATTAAAGATTAAAATAATGTTTTTCTAAAAAAATAATGTTTTTTAAAGAAATTATAAAATAGCTTGACAACCCTGTTTGTAAGCTTTTTAAGTTATATCAAACTCAACCGTTTTATCTTTTCAAATGATGAAGACATGGATGTCTCACGGTAGGGTGGGGTATGCAAAATAGGTAAACCTTGAGCACCTCTACCTCCTAAATGTTTTGGCATTCAGGTCCAAATAACAGGTGGGTTACTTTCTGACCTTCTACCGTAGACAAATATGTAACAGAAGTTTTTGTTTAAATCAAAATGGATGCTGTCAAAAAGAGATTGAATTCTAATGGATTTACCCTACCAGCTATAGTATCATCATCATCATCATCTGGGGAAAAGCACGAGGCAGAATGAATCTGTGCAGCAATTTAGTGTTGAGGTGTTTTGTTGGTAGTATGGTTGGCCCATTGGAACTAAGGTTGACGATCTCTTATCATTATTATCTGACCCTCAGCTGTGAGTGGTCCAACCTGTTAATACCACTGACCCTCAGCTGTGAGTGGTCCAACCTGTTAATACCACTGACCCTGGAGCTAGCCCCTCTACCAGGACCCTCAGGGTATGGAAACAACCCTGGAGTCTAGTGTTCTCTATGGGATGATGTTACTAGTCTAGTGTTCTCTATGGGATGATGTTACTAGTCTAGTGTTCTCTATGGGATGATGTTACTAGTCTAGTGTTCTCTATGGGATGATGTTACTAGTCTAGTGTTCTCTGTGGGATGATGTTACTAGTCTAGTGTTCTCTATGGGGTGATGTTTCTAGTCTAGTGTTCTCTGTGGGATGATGTTGCTAGTCTAGTGTTCTCTATGGGATGATGTTACTAGTCTAGTGTTCTCTGTGGGATGATGTTACTAGTCTAGTGTTCTCTATGGGATGATGTTACTAGTCTAGTGTTCTCTATGGGATGATGTTACTAGTCTAGTGTTCTCTGTGGGATGATGTTACTAGTCTAGTGTTCTCTATGGGGTGATGTTTCTAGTCTAGTGTTCTCTGTGGGATGATGTTGCTAGTCTAGTGTTCTCTATGGGATGATGTTACTAGTCTAGTGTTCTCTATGGGATGATGTTACTAGTCTAGTGTTCTCTGTGGGATGATGTTACTAGTCTAGTGTTCTCTATGGGATGATGTTGCTAGTCTAGTGTTCTCTATGGGATGATGTTACTAGTCTAGTGTTCTCTGTGGGATGATGTTACTAGTCTAGTGTTCTCTATGGGATGATGTTACTAGTCTAGTGTTCTCAATGGGATGATGTTACTAGTCTAGTGTTCTCTATGGGATGATGTTACTAGTCTAGTGTTCTCTATGGGATGATGTTACTAGTCTAGTGTTCTCTATGGGATGATGTTGCTAGTCTAGTGTTCTCTATGGGATGATGTTACTAGTCTAGTGTTCTCTATGGGATGATGTTACTAGTCTAGTGTTCTCAATGGGATGATGTTACTAGTCTAGTGTTCTCTATGGGATGATGTTACTAGTCTAGTGTTCTCTGTGGGATGATGTTACTAGTCTAGTGTTCTCTATGGGATGATGTTGCTAGTCTAGTGTTCTCTATGGGATGATGTTACTAGTCTAGTGTTCTCTGTGGGATGATGTTACTAGTCTAGTGTTCTCTATGGGATGATGTTACTAGTCTAGTGTTCTCAATGGGATGATGTTACTAGTCTAGTGTTGTTCTCTATGGGATGATGTTACTAGTCTAGTGTTCTCTATGGGATGATGTTGCTAGTCTAGTGTTCTCTATGGGATGATGTTACTAGTCTAGTGTTCTCTGTGGGATGATGTTACTAGTCTAGTGTTCTCTATGGGATGATGTTACTAGTCTAGTGTTCTCAATGGGATGATGTTACTAGTCTAGTGTTCTCTATGGGATGATGTTACTAGTCTAGTGTTGTTCTCTATGGGATGCTGTTGCTAGTCTAGTGTTCTCTATGGGATGATGTTGCTAGTCTAGTGTTCTCTATGGGATGATGTTGCTAGTCTAGTGTTCTCTATGGGATGATGTTACTAGTCTAGTGTTCTCTGTGGGATGATGTTACTAGTCTAGTGTTCTCTATGGGATGATGTTACTAGTCTAGTGTTCTCTATGGGATGATGTTACTAGTCTAGTGTTCTCTGTGGGATGATGTTACTAGTCTAGTGTTGTTCTCTATGGGATGATGTTGCTAGTCTAGTGTTCTCTGTGGGATGATGTTGCTAGTCTAGTGATGCTCTCTATGGGATGATGTTACTAGTCTATTGTTCTCTGTGGGATGATGTTGCTAGTCTAGTGATGCTCTCTATGTGATGATGTTACTAGTCTAGTGTTCTCTATGGGATGATGTTACTAGTCTAGTGTTGTTCTCTATGGGATGATGTTACTAGTCTAGTGTTCTCTATGGGATGATGTTACTAGTCTAGTGTTGTTCTCTATGGGATGATGTTGCTAGTCTAGTGTTCTCTGTGGGATGATGTTGCTATTCTAGTGTTCTCTGTGGGATGATGTTGCTAGTCTAGTGTTCTCTGTGGGATGATGTTACTAGTCTAGTGTTCTCTGTGGGATGATGTTGCTAGTCTAGTGTTCTCTGTGGGATGATGTTACTAGTCTAGTGTTCTCTGTGGGATGATGTTACTAGTCTAGTGTTGTTCTCTATGGGATGATGTTACTAGTCTAGTGTTCTCTATGGGATGATGTTGCTAGTCTAGTGTTCTCTATGGGATGATGTTACTAGTCTAGTGTTCTCTGTGGGATGATGTTACTAGTCTAGTGTTCTCTATGGGATGATGTTACTAGTCTAGTGTTCTCAATGGGATGATGTTACTAGTCTAGTGTTCTCTATGGGATGATGTTACTAGTCTAGTGTTGTTCTCTATGGGATGCTGTTGCTAGTCTAGTGTTCTCTATGGGATGATGTTGCTAGTCTAGTTTTGTTCTCTATGGGATGATGTTGCTAGTCTAGTGTTCTCTATGGGATGATGTTACTAGTCTAGTGTTCTCTATGGGATGATGTTACTAGTCTAGTGTTGTTCTCTATGGGATGATGTTGCTAGTCTAGTGTTCTCTGTGGGATGATGTTGCTAGTCTAGTGTTCTCTGTGGGATGATGTTGCTAGTCTAGTGTTCTCTGTGGGATGATGTTACTAGTCTAGTGTTCTCTATGGGGTGATGTTTCTAGTCTAGTGTTCTCTGTGGGATGATGTTGCTAGTCTAGTGTTCTCTATGGGATGATGTTACTAGTCTAGTGTTCTCTGTGGGATGATGTTACTAGTCTAGTGTTCTCTATGGGATGATGTTACTAGTCTAGTGTTCTCTATGGGATGATGTTACTAGTCTAGTGTTCTCTGTGGGATGATGTTACTAGTCTAGTGTTCTCTATGGGGTGATGTTTCTAGTCTAGTGTTCTCTGTGGGATGATGTTGCTAGTCTAGTGTTCTCTATGGGATGATGTTACTAGTCTAGTGTTCTCTATGGGATGATGTTACTAGTCTAGTGTTCTCTGTGGGATGATGTTACTAGTCTAGTGTTCTCTATGGGATGATGTTGCTAGTCTAGTGTTCTCTATGGGATGATGTTACTAGTCTAGTGTTCTCTGTGGGATGATGTTACTAGTCTAGTGTTCTCTATGGGATGATGTTACTAGTCTAGTGTTCTCAATGGGATGATGTTACTAGTCTAGTGTTCTCTATGGGATGATGTTACTAGTCTAGTGTTCTCTATGGGATGATGTTACTAGTCTAGTGTTCTCTATGGGATGATGTTGCTAGTCTAGTGTTCTCTATGGGATGATGTTACTAGTCTAGTGTTCTCTATGGGATGATGTTACTAGTCTAGTGTTCTCAATGGGATGATGTTACTAGTCTAGTGTTCTCTATGGGATGATGTTACTAGTCTAGTGTTCTCTGTGGGATGATGTTACTAGTCTAGTGTTCTCTATGGGATGATGTTGCTAGTCTAGTGTTCTCTATGGGATGATGTTACTAGTCTAGTGTTCTCTGTGGGATGATGTTACTAGTCTAGTGTTCTCTATGGGATGATGTTACTAGTCTAGTGTTCTCAATGGGATGATGTTACTAGTCTAGTGTTGTTCTCTATGGGATGATGTTACTAGTCTAGTGTTCTCTATGGGATGATGTTGCTAGTCTAGTGTTCTCTATGGGATGATGTTACTAGTCTAGTGTTCTCTGTGGGATGATGTTACTAGTCTAGTGTTCTCTATGGGATGATGTTACTAGTCTAGTGTTCTCAATGGGATGATGTTACTAGTCTAGTGTTCTCTATGGGATGATGTTACTAGTCTAGTGTTGTTCTCTATGGGATGCTGTTGCTAGTCTAGTGTTCTCTATGGGATGATGTTGCTAGTCTAGTGTTCTCTATGGGATGATGTTGCTAGTCTAGTGTTCTCTATGGGATGATGTTACTAGTCTAGTGTTCTCTGTGGGATGATGTTACTAGTCTAGTGTTCTCTATGGGATGATGTTACTAGTCTAGTGTTCTCTATGGGATGATGTTACTAGTCTAGTGTTCTCTGTGGGATGATGTTACTAGTCTAGTGTTGTTCTCTATGGGATGATGTTGCTAGTCTAGTGTTCTCTGTGGGATGATGTTGCTAGTCTAGTGATGCTCTCTATGGGATGATGTTACTAGTCTATTGTTCTCTGTGGGATGATGTTGCTAGTCTAGTGATGCTCTCTATGGGATGATGTTACTAGTCTAGTGTTCTCTATGGGATGATGTTACTAGTCTAGTGTTGTTCTCTATGGGATGATGTTACTAGTCTAGTGTTCTCTATGGGATGATGTTACTAGTCTAGTGTTGTTCTCTATGGGATGATGTTGCTAGTCTAGTGTTCTCTGTGGGATGATGTTGCTAGTCTAGTGTTCTCTGTGGGATGATGTTGCTAGTCTAGTGTTCTCTGTGGGATGATGTTACTAGTCTAGTGTTCTCTGTGGGATGATGTTGCTAGTCTAGTGTTCTCTGTGGGATGATGTTACTAGTCTAGTGTTCTCTGTGGGATGATGTTACTAGTCTAGTGTTGTTCTCTATGGGATGATGTTACTAGTCTAGTGTTCTCTATGGGATGATGTTGCTAGTCTAGTGTTCTCTATGGGATGATGTTACTAGTCTAGTGTTCTCTGTGGGATGATGTTACTAGTCTAGTGTTCTCTATGGGATGATGTTACTAGTCTAGTGTTCTCAATGGGATGATGTTACTAGTCTAGTGTTCTCTATGGGATGATGTTACTAGTCTAGTGTTGTTCTCTATGGGATGCTGTTGCTAGTCTAGTGTTCTCTATGGGATGATGTTGCTAGTCTAGTTTTGTTCTCTATGGGATGATGTTGCTAGTCTAGTGTTCTCTATGGGGTGATGTTTCTAGTCTAGTGTTCTCTGTGGGATGATGTTACTAGTCTAGTGTTCTCTGTGGGATGATGTTACTAGTCTAGTGTTCTCTGTGGGATGATGTTGCTAGTCTAGTGTTCTCTATGGGATGATGTTACTAGTCTAGTGTTCTCTGTGGGATGATGTTACTAGTCTAGTGTTGTTCTCTATGGGATGCTGTTGCTAGTCTAGTGTTCTCTATGGGATGATGTTGCTAGTCTAGTGTTCTCTGTGGGATGATGTTACTAGTCTAGTGTTCTCTGTGGGATGATGTTACTAGTCTAGTGTTCTCTGTGGGATGATGTTGCTAGTCTAGTTTTCTCTATGGGATGATGTTACTAGTCTAGTGTTCTCTGTGGGATGATGTTACTAGTCTAGTGTTGTTCTCTATGGGATGCTGTTGCTAGTCTAGTGTTCTCTATGGGATGATGTTGCTAGTCTAGTGTTGTTCTCTATGGGATGATGTTACTAGTCTAGTGTTCTCTGTGGGATGATGTTACTAGTCTAGTGTTCTCTGTGGGATGATGTTACTAGTCTAGTGTTCTCTGTGGGATGATGTTACTAGTCTAGTGTTGTTCTCTATGGGATGATGTTGCTAGTCTAGTGTTCTCTATGGGGTGATGATTCTAGTCTAGTGTTCTCTGTGGGATGATGTTACTAGTCTAGTGTTCTCTATGGGATGATGTTACTAGTCTAGTGATCTCTGTGGGATGATGTTACTAGTCTAGTGTTCTCTGTGGGATGATGTTACTAGTCTAGTGTTCTCTGTGGGATGATGTTACTAGTCTAGTGTTGTTCTCTATGGGATGATGTTACTAGTCTAGTGTTCTCTATGGGATGATGTTGCTAGTCTAGTGTTCTCTATGGGATGATGTTACTAGTCTAGTGTTCTCTGTGGGATGATGTTACTAGTCTAGTGTTCTCTATGGGATGATGTTACTAGTCTAGTGTTCTCAATGGGATGATGTTACTAGTCTAGTGTTCTCTATGGGATGATGTTACTAGTCTAGTGTTGTTCTCTATGGGATGCTGTTGCTAGTCTAGTGTTCTCTATGGGATGATGTTGCTAGTCTAGTGTTCTCTATGGGATGATGTTGCTAGTCTAGTGTTCTCTATGGGATGATGTTACTAGTCTAGTGTTCTCTGTGGGATGATGTTACTAGTCTAGTGTTCTCTGTGGGATGATGTTACTAGTCTAGTGTTCTCTGTGGGATGATGTTGCTAGTCTAGTGTTCTCTATGGGATGATGTTACTAGTCTAGTGTTCTCTGTGGGATGATGTTACTAGTCTAGTGTTGTTCTCTATGGGATGATGTTGCTAGTCTAGTGTTGTTCTCTATGGGATGATGTTACTAGTCTAGTGTTCTCTGTGGGATGATGTTACTAGTCTAGTGTTCTCTGTGGGATGATGTTACTAGTCTAGTGTTCTCTATGGGATGATGTTGCTAGTCTAGTGTTCTCTGTGGGATGATGTTACTAGTCTAGTGTTCTCTGTGGGATGATGTTACTAGTCTAGTGTTGTTCTCTATGGGATGATGTTACTAGTCTAGTGTTCTCTGTGGGATGATGTTACTAGTCTAGTGTTCTCTGTGGGATGATGTTACTAGTCTAGTGTTGTTCTCTATGGGATGATGTTACTAGTCTAGTGTTCTCTATGGGATGATGTTACTAGTCTAGTGTTGTTCTCTATGGGATGATGTTACTAGTCTAGTGTTCTCTATGGGATGATGTTACTAGTCTAGTGTTGTTCTCTATGGGATGATGTTGCTAGTCTAGTGTTCTCTGTGGGATGATGTTGCTAGTCTAGTGTTCTCTGTGGGATGATGTTGCTAGTCTAGTGTTCTCTGTGTGATGATGTTACTAGTCTAGTGTTCTCTGTGGGATGATGTTGCTAGTCTAGTGTTCTCTGTGGGATGATGTTACTAGTCTAGTGTTCTCTGTGGGATGATGTTACTAGTCTAGTGTTCTCTGTGGGATGATGTTACTAGTCTAGTGTTGTTCTCTATGGGATGATGTTGCTAGTCTAGTGTTCTCTATGGGGTGATGTTTCTAGTCTAGTGTTCTCTGTGGGATGATGTTACTAGTCTAGTGTTCTCTATGGGATGATGTTACTAGTCTAGTGATCTCTGTGGGATGATGTTACTAGTCTAGTGTTCTCTATGGGATGATGTTACTAGTCTAGTGTTCTCTATGGGATGATGTTACTAGTCTAGTGTTCTCTGTGGGATGATGTTACTAGTCTAGTGTTCTCTGTGGGATGATGTTACTAGTCTAGTGTTCTCTGTGGGATGATGTTGCTAGTCTAGTGTTCTCTATGGGATGATGTTACTAGTCTAGTGTTCTCTGTGGGATGATGTTACTAGTCTAGTGTTGTTCTCTATGGGATGATGTTGCTAGTCTAGTGTTGTTCTCTATGGGATGATGTTACTAGTCTAGTGTTCTCTGTGGGATGATGTTACTAGTCTAGTGTTCTCTGTGGGATGATGTTACTAGTCTAGTGTTCTCTGTGGGATGATGTTACTAGTCTAGTGTTCTCTATGGGATGATGTTACTAGTCTAGTGTTCTCTATGGGATGATGTTGCTAGTCTAGTTTTGTTCTCTGTGGGATGATGTTGCTAGTCTAGTGTTCTCTATGGGATGATGTTGCTAGTCTAGTGTTCTCTATGGGATGATGTTACTAGTTTAGTGTTCTCTGTGGGATGATGTTACTAGTCTAGTGTTCTCTATGGGATGATGTTACTAGTCTAGTGTTCTCTATGGGATGATGTTACTAGTCTAGTGTTCTCTGTGGGATGATGTTACTAGTCTAGTGTTGTTCTCTATGGGATGATGTTGCTAGTCTAGTGTTCTCTGTGGGATGATGTTGCTAGTCTAGTGATGTTCTCTATGGGATGATGTTACTAGTCTAGTGTTCTCTGTGGGATGATGTTACTAGTCTAGTGATGCTCTCTATGGGATGATGTTACTAGTCTAGTGTTCTCTATGGGATGATGTTACTAGTCTAGTGTTGTTCTCTATGGGATGATGTTACTAGTCTAGTGTTCTCTGTGGGATGATGTTACTAGTCTAGTGTTCTCTGTGGGATGATGTTACTAGTCTAGTGTTCTCTATGGGATGATGTTACTAGTCTAGTGTTCTCTGTGAGATGATGTTACTAGTCTAGTGTTGTTCTCTATGGGATGATGTTACTAGTCTAGTGTTCTCTATGGGATGATGTTGCTAGTCTAGTGTTCTCTGTGGGATGATGTTACTAGTCTAGTGTTGTTCTGTATGGGATGATGTTACTAGTATAGTGTTGTTCTCTATGGGATGATGTTACTAGTCTAGTGTTCTCTATGGGATGATGTTACTAGTCTAGTGTTCTCTGTGGGATGATGTTACTAGTCTAGTGATCTCTATGGGATGATGTTACTAGTCTAGTGTTCTCTATGGGATGATGTTACTAGTCTAGTGTTGTTCTCTATGGGATGATGTTGCTAGTCTAGTGTTCTCTGTGGGATGATGTTGCTAGTCTAGTGTTCTCTGTGGGATGATGTTGCTAGTCTAGTGTTCTCTGTGGGATGATGTTACTAGTCTAGTGTTCTCTGTGGAATGATGTTGCTAGTCTAGTGTTCTCTGTGGGATGGTGTTACTAGTCTAGTGTTCTCTGTGGGATGATGTTGCTAGTCTAGTGTTCTCTGTGGGATGATGTTACTAGTCTAGTGTTCTCTATGGGATGATGTTACTAGTCTAGTGTTGTTCTCTATGGGATGATGTTGCTAGTCTAGTTTTCTCTGTGGGATGATGTTGCTAGTCTAGTGTTCTCTGTGGGATGATGTTGCTAGTCTAGTGTTCTCTGTGGGATGATGTTGCTAGTCTAGTGTTCTCTATGGGATGATGTTGCATGTCTAGTGTTCTCTGTGGGATGATGTTAGTAGTCTAGTGTTCTCTGTGGGATGATGTTGCTAGTCTAGTGTTCTCTGTGGGATGATGTTGCTAGTCTAGTGTTCTCTATGGGATGATGTTACTAGTCTAGTGTTCTCTGTGGGATGATGTTATTCACAGAGGTTTAGTTATGTTGTTCTGTTTTACTGTTTTTGTTTTGCAGACGTATCTCCTGGGAATCATCATTTCAATATGTGGGAACTTTCTCATCAGCATTTCTCTGAATATACAGGTAGGGGGGTGTTTGTTTATGAGGGCGTGTACAGTACTATGAGAAACAATATAATCGTTTACTGATGTCACGTCATCCATAATGCTCATTTACCAGAATGGAATCAATAGTTCCTTGATGTTATGGTAGTTACTGTATTATTATTGTATTTTCCATTCTCCTCTTAACATGTCAATGAACTGCTGCCCTTGACTCTCTACCCTCTCCTCTCTCTGTCAGAAATATGCCCACATGCGGCAGTCCCAGTTCGGCGGCTCCAAGCCCTACTACACGTCAGTGCTATGGTGGGGCGGTGTGGTTCTCATGGGGGTCGGGGAGCTGGGGAACTTTGCAGCCTACGGCTTCGCTCCAGCCACCCTCATCGCGCCACTGGGCTGTGTTTCAGTCATAGGTAAGACACAACCCCTTTTTAGACATTTCTTTATTATTATTATTAATTTATGTAGATTTTCTGTACAATTTTATATCATTTCTTGCATTAAGCATCAATATGAAACTCCTCTTATATTGCTGCTTTCCTGGTAGAATTTACCTGTATAAGCACAGGTTTAGGATTAGCTTGCCCTCCCCAATCCTGACCATAACCCTCAGGGGGGAAAAACACCAAACTGACCTCAGATCATGTTGCAGCGTCTAGAAAGCCGTCCTAATATACCTCCAGGTGACACATCCCCATTTAGCCAATCAGATGGCTTGCTGGTTCTGTAACCAACCAATCCCTGTGAAGCCATTCTCTACCCGGCAGGTGCAGCTGTCACCTGTTCAGTGTAAACATTCTAATGGCAGGTTAAATATTCACCTTCGGGTGCAGTCCTCTCTTTGTCCTAGCCTGGTCCCAGATCTGTTTGTGCTGTCTTGCCAACTCTTAAGGTCATTGTCAGGCATTTGGCCATAGGACCTGGGAGCAGGCTAGGGCATTATGGCCAAAATATCATATCACTGTATTGTTGTACTTTTTTGATGGTATTTTATGTTTTTGAATAATACAAGTTCTAAATGTGCTTTATGAGTAGGTCGTGACCCTAGGGTGGCAACACATACCTTCTAAGTGATGTCAACGGGTCTCTCTCCGTTCTGATTGTTTTATACTGTTCAATTCAACTTTAACCCAAAATAATTTTCAGCATTTTCATCAATTTCTGCATTTCCTCATTTTGAGATAATTTCCACACTGCCATGTAGGGCTGCAGGATATGGGCTAAATAATCTAGGCCTTATTTTTAACCAAAAGTTGCAAATACGATTTGACTTGAGTGAACTGTTGGAAGATTAACAGTCTATTCGATCAATACATCCATTTTAGAGGAGATTTGAAGGAAAGAAACAAGTTAGGAGGTTTCATTGTGTGACAAACTTCACATTAATGTGTTGTTATTATGTGTCTCAAATCTCGTATCAATGTCAGTCTATAGATCAGATTGTATGGTGGCTTTTGAGACCATTGGGGTTCAGCTTCTTTGACCTTCCTTTTGAGTTCCTGGGAGGTAGAATGACTGAGTGACAGTGTTACTGCGATGTGCAGGTGAGACTGTAGGTTTGTAAACCACGTATGATGCACTGTAGGTCACATAGTATTCAGGTGACTGAATCTATGACGGTAGACGTCATACATTACATTATGTAAAGAAAATGGGAGATCTTAAAATGTCTGTCTTTCTCTCTTTTTTTCAGCCAGTGCAGTCATCTCTGTGGTGTTCCTTAAAGAGACACTACGAGCCTCTGATATTGTTGGTAAGTTTATACACACACCACACACACACACACACACACACACACACACACACACACACACACACACACACACACACACACACACACACACACACACACACACACACTCATTGCCCTAATCAAACCCCTCAGGACATAATCATTGTGATATTGATAAAGATGAGTGTTCTGATTTAGGTATGAGTTACAAAACATTATGTCTGGTTGACGTGGTGGAGGAGAGAGGAGCTGGCTAGTGACTCTATGTAAATATTACTTCTATTAGTGTGGTTAGTCAGAGATGGAGAGCAAACATTAACTCTGAAGCTTAATACTGATTAAACAGATCCTACGCTGTCATATGATGAAGCTTAGTACTGATTAAACAGATCAGTTCCACTGTGCCATATAATCCTCAGGTGAATAGCATGGTCCAATCCTCCTGTGATTCTCTTCCTAACCTACAGGTGGTGCACTAGCAGTGATGGGGACCTATCTCCTGGTCACCTTTGCCCCCCACACCTCCACCCACATCACTGCTCACCTGGTCCAAAGATACGCCGTCAGCTGGCACTTCCTGATTTACCTGGTACGTACTCTAACCATAACCCTAACCCACACCTGGTATGTACTCAAACCCACACCTGGTATGTACTCTAACCCACACCTGGTATGTACTCAAACCCACACCTGGTATGTACTCAAACCCACACCTGGTATGTACTCAAACCATAACCCACACCTGGTATGTACTCAAACCCACACCTGGTATGTACTCTAACCCACACCTGGTATGTACTCAAACCCACACCTGGTATGTACTCAAACCCACACCTGGTATGTACTCAAACCATAACCCACACCTGGTATGTACTCTAACCCACACCTGGTATGTACTCAAACCCACACCTGGTATGTACTCTAACCCACACCTTGTATGTACTCAAACCCACACCTGGTATGTACTCAAACCCACACCTGGTATGTACTCAAACCCACACCTGGTATGTACTCAAACCATAACCCACACCTGGTATGTACTCTAACCCACACCTGGTATGTACTCCTCAAACCAGGTTTTTAGAAATTGTAGCAAATGTATTAAAAATAAAAAAACATAAATACCTTATTTACATATGTATTCAGACCCTTTGCAATGAGACTCGAAATTGAGCTCAGGTGCATCCTGTTTCCATTGATCATCCTTGAGATGTTTCTACATCTTGGTTGGAGTCCACCTGTGGTAAATTCAATTGATTGCACATGATTTGGAAAGGCACACACCTGTCTATATAAGGTCCCACAGTTGACAGTGCATGTCAGAGCAAAAACCAAGCCATGAGGTCGAAGGAATTGTCCGTAGAGCTCCGAGACAGGATTGTGTCGAGGCAAAGATCTGGGGAAGGGTACAGAAAAGTCTGCAGCATTGAAGGTCCCCAAGAACACAGTGGCCTCCATCATTCTTAAATGGAAGAAGTTTGGAACCACCAAGACTCTTCCTAGAGCTGGCCACCCGGCCAAACTGAGCAATCGGGGGAGAAGGACCTTGGTCAGGGAGGTGACCAACAACCCGATGGTCACTCCGACAGAGCTCCAGAGTTCCTCTGTGGAGATGGGAGAACCTTCCAGAAAGACAACCATCTCTGCAGCACTCCACCAATCAGGCCTTTATGGTAGAGTGGCCAGACGGAAGCCACTCCTCAGTAAAAGGCACATGACAGCCCGCTTGGAGTTTGCCAAAAGGCACCTAAAGGACTCAGACCATGAGAAACAGGATTCTCTGGTCTGATGAAACCAAGATGGAACTCTTTAGCCTGAATGCCAAGCGTCATGTCTGGAGAAAACCTGGTACCATCCCTACAGTGATGCATGGTGGTGGCAGCATCATGCTGTGGGGATGTTTTTCAGCGGCAGGGACTGGGAGACTAGTCAGGATCGAGGGAAAGATGAAAGGAGCAAAGTACAGAGAGATCCTTGACGAAAACCTTCTCCAGTGCGCTCAGGACCTCAGACTGGGGCGAAGGTTCACCTTCCAACAGGACAATGACCCTAAGCACACAGCCAAGACAACACTGGAGTGGCTTTGGGACAAGTCTCTGAATGTCCTTGAGTGGCCCAGCCAGAGCCCGGACTTGAACCCGATTGAACATCTCTGGAGAGACCCGAAAATAGCTGTGCAGCGACGCTCCCCATCCAACCTGACAGAGCTTGAGAGGATCTGCAGAGAAGAATGGGAGAAACTCCCCAAATACAGGTGTGCCAAGCTTGTAGCGTCATACCCAAGAAGACTCGAGGCTGTAATCGCTGCCAAAGGTGCTTCAACAAAGTACTGAATACTTTCTGAATGCACTGTATATGTACTCTTCTCACCCCTACTAATACCACATATTTTAAATGTACTCTTCAAACCGCTGCTAAAACTACAATATATATGTACATATACAGTACCAGTCAAAAGTTTGGACACACCTGCTCATTCCAGGGTTTTTCTTTATTTTTACTATTTTCTACATTGTAGAAAAGTAGTGAAGACATCAAAACTATGAAATAACACATATGGAATCATGTAGTAACCAAAAAAGTGTTAAACAAATGAAAATATATTTAATATTTGAGATTCTTCAAATAGCCACCCTTTGCCTTGACGACAGCTTTGCTGTAACAGTACTCTGTTGCTATGATCAGATATCCATGATGCTGGCTGAGTACTCTGTTACTATGATCAGATATCCATGATGCTGGCTGAGTACTCTGTTACTATGATCAGATATCCATGATGCTGGCTGAGTACTCTGTTACTATGATCAGACATCCATGATGCTGGCTGAGTACTCTGTTACTATGATCAGACATCCATGATGCTGGCTGAGTACTCTGTTACTATGATCAGACATCCATGATGCTGGCTGAGTACTCTGTTACTATGATCAGACATCCATGCTGATGGCTGAGTACTCTGTTACTATGATCAGATATCCATGATGCTGGCTGAGTACTCTACTATGATCAGATATCCATGATGCTGGCTGAGTACTCTGTTACTATGATCAGACATCCATGATGCTGGCTGAGTACTCTGCTACTATGATCAGACATCCATGATGCTGGCTGAGTACTCTGTTACTATGATCAGACATCCATGATGCTGGCTGAGTACTCTGTTACTATGATCAGATATCCATGCTGCTGGCTGAGTACTCTGTTACTATGATCAGATATCCATGCTGCTGGCTGAGTACTCTGTTACTATGATCAGATATCCATGCTGCTGGCTGAGTCCCCCGTGTGTGTTTGGCAGAGCTCTTTACTTGAACAGATGGGGTAGACATCAGTGTTGTAAAATGAATGGATCCGGTCTGGAGAGAGAGATTATCACTTTGACTGTGAGACACTTTGAGAGGGACTGTTTATGGAAATCCTTTCAGTATTATTAATGTTTTGTCGGTTTTGTATCACCTCTCTCTCTCTCTCTCTCTCTCTCTCTCTCTCTCTCTCTCTCTCTCTCTCTCTCTCTCTCTCTCTCTCTCTCTCTCTCTCTCTCTCTCTCTCTCTCTCTCTC
Source organism: Coregonus clupeaformis (assembly GCF_020615455.1). Classification (NCBI taxonomy): domain Eukaryota; kingdom Metazoa; phylum Chordata; class Actinopteri; order Salmoniformes; family Salmonidae; genus Coregonus; species Coregonus clupeaformis. The sequence goes on along the minus strand of NC_059209.1, from coordinate 37,678,592 downwards.
TCTCTCTCTCTCTCTCTCTCTCTCTCTCTCTCTCTCTCTCTCTCTCTCTCTCCTCTCCCCCCTCCCTATCTCTCCTCTCCCCCCTCCCTATCTCTCTCCCTCCCTCTCCTCTCCCCCTCCCTATCTCTCCTCTCCCCCTCCCTATCTCTCTCCCTCCCTCTCCTCTCCCCCTCCCTCTCCTCTCCCCCTCCCTATCTCCCTCTCCCCCTCCCTATCTCTCTCTCTCTCTCCCCCCCTCCCTATCTCTCTCTCTCTCCCCTCTCTCTCTCCTCTCCCCCCTCCCTCTCTCCTCTCCCCCTCCCTCTCTCCTCTCCCTCTCTCTCCTCTCCCCCCTCCCTCTCTCCTCTCCCCCTCCCTCTCTCCTCTCCCCCTCCCCCTCTCTCCTCTCTCCAGTCTCTAGAGGTCATAGTGTTTTCTATCCTGCTCTATCTGTACAAGAGGAGGAATATCAAGCATATAACCATAGTGATGCTGCTGGTGTCGCTGCTGGGTAAGAACTCTGACAGGGACAGACTTTATGGGGGATCAGGGGTGGGTTTGGTTATCACTTTTCAGAATGGGACTCCAGGAAATACAGTGGGGGAAAAAAGTATTTAGTCAGCCACCAATTGTGCATGTTCTCCCACTTAAAAAGATGAGAGAGGCCTGTAATTTTCATCATAGGTACACATCAACTATGACAGACAAAATGAGGAAAAAAAATCCAGAAAATCACATTGTAGGATTTTTTATGAATTTATTTGCAAATTATGGTGGAAAATAAGTATTTGGTCAATAACAAAAGTTTCTCAATACTTTGTTATATACCCTTTGTTGGCAATGACACAGGTCAAACGTTTTCTGTAAGTCTTCACAAGGTTTTCACACACTGTTGCTGGTATTTTGGCCCATTCCTCCATGCAGATCTCCTCTAGAGCAGTGATGTTTTGGGGCTGTCGCTGGGCAACACGGACTTTCAACTCCCTCCAAAGATTTTCTATGGGGTTGAGATCTGGAGACTGGCTAGGCCACTCCAGGACCTTGAAATGCTTCTTGCGAAGCCACTCCTTCGTTGCCCGGGCGGTGTGTTTGGGATCATTGTCATGCTGAAAGACCCAGCCACGTTTCATCTTCAATGCCCTTGCTGATGGAAGGAGGTTTTCACTCAAAATCACACGATACATGGCCCCATTCATTCTTTCCTTTACACGGATCAGTCGTCCTGGTCCCTTTGCAGAAAAACAGCCCCAAAGCATGATGTTTCCACCCCCATGCTTCACAGTAGGTATGGTGTTCTTTGGATGCAACTCAGCATTCTTTGTCCTCAAAGAAGTTCTATTTTGGTTTCATCTGACCATATGACATATGACATTCTCCCAATCCTCTTCTGGATCATCCAAATGCACTCTAGCAAACTTCAGACGGGCCTGGACATGTACTGGCTTAAGCAGGGGGACACGTCTGGCACTGCAGGATTTGAGTCCCTGGCGGCGTAGTGTGTTACTGATGGTAGGCTTTGTTACTTTGGTCCCAGCTCTCTGCAGGTCATTCACTAGGTCCCCCCGTGTGGTTCTGGGATTTTTGCTCACCGTTCTTGTGATCATTTTGACCCCACGGGGTGAGATCTTGCGTGGAGCCCCAGATCGAGGGAGATTATCAGTGGTCTTGTATGTCTTCCATTTCCTAATAATTGCTCCCACAGTTGATTTCTTCAAACCAAGCTGCTTACCTATTGCAGATTCAGTTTTCCCAGCCTGGTGCAGGTCTACAATTTTGTTTCTGGTGTCCTTTGACAGCTCTTTGGTCTTGGCCATAGTGGAGTTTGGAGTGTGACTGTTTGAGGTTGTGGACAGGTGTCTTTTATACTGATAACAAGTTCAAACAGGTGCCATTAATACAGGTAACGAGTGGAGGACAGAGGAGCCTCTTAAAGAAGAAGTTACAGGTCTGTGAGAGCCAGAATTCTTGCTTGTTTGTAGGTGACCAAATACTTATTTTCCACCATAATTTGCAAATAAATTAATACAAAATCCTACAATGTGATTTTCTGGATTTTTTTTCCTCAATTTGTCTGTCATAGTTGACGTGTACCTATGATGAACATTACAGGCCTCTCTCATCTTTTTAAGTGGGAGAACTTGCACAATTGGTGGCTGACTAAATACTTTTTTTCCCCACTGTAGTTAGTATGTTTGTAAAGTCGTCTCTGTTGTTTTAGCCTCCCTGACGGTGATCTCAGTGAAAGCTGTGTCTGGGATGATCACTGAGTCTATAAACGGACCTCTCCAGCTCACCTACCCCATCTTCTACGTCATGGTAGTGGTTATGGTGGCCTCCTGTGCGTTCCAGATAAAGTAAGTCCAATGTTTCTCCGCTTCCCCTGACAGCAGATTTAATTTGCATTTACCCATTTCTAAAGAGTATTGAAGAAAATGTGAAGTGTAAACGTTTATTGGACATTGTGACCTTGACAGGGCAGAACTGTGATGGGATGTATCGCCAGTATTATGGGATGTATCGCCAGTATTATGATGGATGAATCCACTGTGTGATGGGATGTACAGTGAGGGATAAAAGCATTTGATCCCCTGCTGATTTTGTACGTTTGCCCACTGACAAAGACATGATCAGTCTATAATTTTAATGGTAGGTTTATTTGAACAGTGAGAGACAGAATAACAACAAAAAAATCCAGAAAAATGCATGTGAAAAATGTTATAAATTGATTTGCATTTTAATGAGGGAAATAAGTATTTGACCCCTCTGCAAAACATGACTTAGTACTTGGTGGCAAAACCCTTGTTGGCAATCACAGAGGTCAGACGTTTCTTGTAGTTGGCCACCAGGTTTGCACACATCTCAGGAGGGATTTTGTTCCACTCCTCTTTGCAGATCTTCTCCAAGTCATTAAGGTTTCGAGGCTGACGTTTGGCAACTCAAACCTTAAGCTCCCTCCACAGATTTTCTATGGGATTAAGGTCTGGAGACTGGCTAGGCCACTCCAGGACCGTAATGTGCTTCTTCTTGAGCCACTCCTTTGTTGCCTTGACCGTGTGTTTTGGGACATTGTCATGCTGGAATACCCATCCACAACCCATTTTCAATGCCCTGGCTGAGGGTAGGAGGTTCTCACCCAAGATTTGACGGTACATGGCCCCATCCATCGTCCCTTTGATGCGGTGAAGTTGTCCTGTCCCCTTAGCAGAAAAACACCCCCAAAGCATAATGTTTCCACCTCCATGTTTGATGGTGGGGATGGTGTTCTTGGGATCATAGGCAGCATTCCTCCTCCTCCAAACACGGCGAATTTAGTTGATGCCAAAGAGCTCCATTTTGGTCTCATCTGACCACAACACTTTAACCCAGTTCTCCTCTGAATCATTGATGTTCATTGGCAAACTTCAGATGGCCCTGTATATGTGCTTTCTTGAGCAGGGGGACCTTGCGGGCGCTGCAGGATTTCAGTCCTTCACGGCGTAGTGTGTTACCAATTGTTTTCTTGGTGACTATGGTCCCAGCTGCCTTGAGATCATTGACAAGATCCTCCCGTGTAGTTCTGGGCTGATTCCTCACCGTTCTCATGATCATTGCAACTCCATGAGGTGAGATCTTGCATGGAGCCCCAGGCCAAGGGAGATTGACAGTTCTTTTGTGTTTCTTCCATTTGCCAATAATCGCACCAACTGTTGTCACCTTCTCACCAAGCTGCTTGGCGATGGTCTTGTAGCCCATTCCAGCCTTGTGTAGGTCTACAATCTTGTCCCTGACATCCTTGGAGAGCTCTTTGGTCTTGGCCATGGTGGAGAGTTTTGAATCTGATTGATTGATTGCTTCTGTGGACAGGCGTCTTTTATACAGGTAACAAGCTGAGATTAGGAGCACTCCCTTTAAGAGTGTGCTCCTAATCTCAGCTCGTTACCTGTATAAAAAGACACCTGGGAGCCAGAAATCTTTCTGATTGAGAGGGGGTCAAATACTTATTTCCCTCATTAAAATGCAAATCAATTTATAACATTTTTGACATGCGTTTTTCTGGATTTTTTTGTTGTTATTCTGTCTCTCACTGTTCAAATAAACCTACTATTAAAATTATAGACCGATCATGTCTTTGTCAGTGGGCAAACGTACAAAATCAGCAGGGGATCAAATACTTTTTTCCCTCACTGTAACTACAGTATTATGATGGATGAATCCGCTGTGTCATTGTCACCAAGGTTATAATAGCATTCACATGGCCCTCAGAGGGAGTTGGAAGGCCTCTCTGTAATCTGTCCTTCACTGTTCTCAGGTCATAATAGCATTCACATGGCCCTCCGAGGGAGTTGGAAGGCCTCTCTGTAATCTGTCCTTCACTGTTCTCAGGTTCCTAAATCAAGCCATGAAGATGTTCGATGCCACGGAGGTTGTTCCCATCAACTTTGTGTTCTTCACTGCCAGTGCCATTACAGCAGGTACGTTAGTTAAGCAGAACTCTGAGCAGCTCTCTGTCACCAGGAGTACGTTAGTTAAGCAGAACTCTGAGCAGCAATCTGTCACCAGGAGTACGTTAGTTAAGCAGAACTCTGAGCAGCAATCTGTCACCAGGAGTACGTTAGTTAAGCAGAACTCTGAGCAGCTCTCTGTCACCAGGAGTACGTTAGTTAAGCAGAACTCTGAGCAGCTCTCTGTCACCAGGAGTACGTTAGTTAAGCAGAACTCTGAGCAGCAATCTGTCACCAGGAGTACGTTAGTTAAGCAGAACTCTGAGCAGCAATCTGTCACCAGGAGTACGTTAGTTAAGCAGAACTCTGAGCAGCAATCTGTCACCAGGAGTACGTTAGTTAAGCAGAACTCTGAGCAGCAATCTGTCACCAGGAGTACGTTAGTTAAGCAGAACTCTGAGCAGCAATCTGTCACCAGGAGTACGTTAGTTAAGCAGAACTCTGTGCAGCAATCTGTCACCAGGAGTACGTTAGTTAAGCAGAACTCTGTGCAGCAATCTGTCACCAGGAGTACGTTAGTTAAGCAGAACTCTGAGCAGCTCTCTGTCACCAGGAGGTTCATATTCTTTATAGATCCATGTATCCTCTTCATCATTCAGAGCTGATTACCAGTGGTACCTAGTGTTCGTCTTTCAGCTGAACATTTCTAGTGTTGATTTCGGAGTTAAATGAACTCTGTAAGTGTTCAATTAACACTCAGTGGTGTAAAAAAAAACAGTGTTGATGTTAATGACCAGTGTTGGTGTTTAATGACCAGTGTTGGTGTTTAATGACCAGTGTTGGTGTTTAATGACCAGTGTTGGTGTTTAATGACCAGTGTTGGGTGTTAATGACCAGTGTTGGTGTTAATGACCAGTGTTGGTGTTAATGACCAGTGTTGGTGTTAATGACCAGTGTTGGTGTTTAATGACCAGTGTTGGTGTTTAATGACCAGTGTTGGTGTTAATGACCAGCGTTGGTGTTAATAACCAGTGTTGAGTGTGAGAGTGTGATTGTGTCAGTTTGACTCTGTGGAGAGTAAAACATGACCATAAATACCACACCCAGAATTAGCAAATTTCCCAGTATGCTCTACTGCAGGTAGACATTTTTAGAATTGTTTTTAATGTGTTTTTGCATGTACACTGATTGATTAATCTTATGCTACACAAAGAAAAATAACATTCATTTTTCTAAACTAATCCAATCAGTTGGTTAGATTTTTGTTGCACCTGTTACTGAAATGGTTGTTCCAGTTTAAATGGCTTAGGTAGTCTCCTCACACTGTTCCCTGACAGTCATTCTGAATGCAGGTTGCAGAATATAATTCCAACTCTTGGATGTCCTAACTCTGGCTGGATTCCAATAGGAATTACACATCACTTTGCAAGCCAGCATAATGTGACTTGCAGGCCTGATGTGGCCTATAAACCAGGCCATCAAAGGAAGGCCTTATGATATATTTTAATGTATTGTCTGGTCAGAAGTAGTGCACTAAATAACGACTAGGATGCCATTTGGGACGTAGTCAAAGGGTTTAATGTTCATGGCCTGGTGCTCCATACTAGAGTTTATCCTCCAGATATGGACAGCTGCTTCTCTCTCTCCTCTGATGTTGTTGCTGTTAAAAAACGGCTTTTCTTTTCTTTTGCAGGAATAGTATTTTACCAGGAATTCCATGGGTTGGCTTTGCTCAATATATTCATGTTTCTCTTAGGGTAAGTAGTATGCAAGACCCCAACAGTACTGTCTTATTAGGAATACAGGCCATGACATTCCTCTGAATACAGGCCTTGACATTCCTCTGAATACAGGCCATGACATTCCTCTGGATACAGGCCATGACATTCCTCTGAATACAGGCCATGACATTCCTCTGAATACAGGCCATGACATTCCTCTGAATACAGGCCTTGACATTCCTCTGAATATAGGCCATGACGTTCCTCTGAATACAGGCCATGACATTCCTCTGAATACAGGCCATGACATTCCTCTGAATACAGGCCATGACATTCCTCTGAATACAGGCCATGACATTCCTCTGGATACAGGCCATGACGTTCCTCTGAATACAGGCCATGACGTTCCTTTGAATACAGGCCATGACGTTCCTTTGAATACAGGCCATGACATTCCTCTGAATACAGGCCTTGACATTCCTCTGAATATAGGCCATGACGTTCCTCTGAATACAGGCCATGACATTCCTCTGAATATAGGCCATGACGTTCCTCTGAATACAGGCCATGACATTCCTCTGAATACAGGCCATGACATTCCTCTGAATACAGGCCATGACATTCCTCTGAATACAGGCCATGACATTCCTCTGAATACAGGCCTTGACATTCCTCTGGATACAGGCCATGACATTCCTCTGAATACAGGCCATGACATTCCTCTGAATACAGGCCATGACATTCCTCTGAATACAGGCCATGAAATTCCTCTGGATACAGGCCATGACATTCCTCTGGATACAGGCCATGACATTCCTCAGGATACAGGCCATGACGTTCCTCTGAATACAGGCCATGACATTCCTCTGAATACAGGCCATGAAATCCCTCTGGATACAGGCCATGACATTCCTCTGGATACAGGCCATGACATTCCTCTGGATACAGGCCATGACGTTCCTCTGAATACAGGCCATGACGTTCCTCTGAATACAGGCCATGACATTCCTCTGAATACAGGCCATGAAATTCCTCTGGATACAGGCCATGACATTCCTCTGGATACAGGCCATGACATTCCTCTGGATACAGGCCATGACGTTCCTCTGAATACAGGCCATGACGTTCCTCTGAATACAGGCCATGACATTCCTCTGAATACAGGCCATGACATTCCTCTGAATGTGATATCCAGAGTAGGGGCTGTGGATACTCCATAAATTTCAGTCCCTGTATCTGGTTACTCTTAATGTAGTTAGAAGTACACCGTCCCAATGAACTCCAGAGAACATATCACTCCGTTGAGGGTTCAGATAACTCCAGTAGAGTCAATTTAACCCCAAAAAGGTTACACTGTGATTCCAGCTCTCCTTGATTTAGTGTGATAGCTGAACATAACCCTCTCTCTGAACTCTTCCAGCTCTCCTTGATTTAGTGTGATAGCTGAACATAACCCTCTCTCTGAACTCTTCCAGCTCTCCTTGATTTAGTGTGATAGCTGAACATAACCCTCTCTCTGAACTCTTCCATCTCTCCTTGATTTAGTGTGATAGCTGAACATAACCCTCTCTCTGAACTCTTCCAGCTCTCCTTGATTTAGTGTGATAGCTGAACATAACCCTCTCTCTGAACTCTTCCAGCTCTCCTTGATTTAGTGTGATAGCTGAACATAACCCTCTCTCTGAACTCTTCCAGCTCTCCTTGATTTAGTGTGATAGCTGAACATAACCCTCTCTCTGAACTCTTCCAGCTGTCTGCTCTCTTTCCTTGGAGTCTTCCTGATAGCCAGAGACAGACCCAAGATCAAGACTCAAGACAAAACCTTTATAGCCATGGGAAAAATCCCAGGTAACAATTCACTTCTCTTACAACCAATAGAAATGGATGAGACCATTTTTGAAATAATATAACAAAATAAAAACATTTATTTAAAATCCAAGACTATACATTTCTACAAGGAAACACATCAACCATTTGTCTAAAGAAGTTGCATTTGAAATGGTTGCATTGTATTTGAACAAGGTATTTCACTGCTGTGTGTAGTCTGTTAACATGGTGTTACTGTGTGAATGTGTAGTGAGTGGGTTTGGTCTAAACTAACGTAGCAGGCGTAAAGGAAACGCCTGAAACTAGATCCCCTACATCAGTGTCTCCCAACCCTGGTCCTCCAGTACACCCCAACTGTACACATTTTTATTGTAACCCTGGACAAGCACACCTGATTTAACTTGTCAACTACAGTGGCTTGCGAAAGTATTCACCCCCCCTTGGCATTTTTCCTATTTTGTTGCCTTACAACCTGGAATTAAATTTGATTTTTTGGGGGGATTTGTATCATTTGATTTACACAACATGCCTACCACTTTGAAGATGCAAAATATTTTTTATTATGAAACAAACAAGAAATAAGACAAGAAAACTTGAACGTGAATAACTATTCACCCCCCCCAAAGTCAATACTTTGTAGAGCCACCTTTTGCAGCAATTACAGCTGCAAGTCTCTTGGGGTATGTCTCTATAAGCTTGGCACATCTAGCCACTGGGATTTTTGCCCATTCTTCAAGGCAAAACTGCTCCAGCTCCTTCAAGTTGGATGGGTTCCACTGGTGTACAGCAATCTTTAAGTCATACCACAGATTCTCAATTGGATTGAGGTCTGGGCTTTGACTAGGCCATTCCAACACATGTAAATGTTTCCCCTTAAAACACTCGAGTGTTGCTTTAGCAGTATGCTTAGGGTCATTGACCTGCTGGAAGCTGAACCTCCGTCCCAGTCTCAAATCTCTGGAAGATTGAAACAGGTTTCCCTCAAGAATTTCCCTGTATTTAGCGCCATCCATCATTCCTTCAATTCTGACCAGTTTCCCAGTCCCTGCCGATGAAAAACATGGTTGGGATGGTGTTCTCCGGGTGATGAGAGGTGTTGGGTTTGTGCCAGACATAGTGTTTTCCTTGATGGCCAAAAAGCTCAATTTTAGTCTCAACTGACCAGAGTACCTTCTTCCATATGTTTGGGGAGTCTCCCACATGGCTTTTGGCGAACACCAAACATGTTTGCTTATTTTTTCCTTTAAGCAATGGCATCTTTCTGCCCACTCTTCCGTAAAGCCCAGATCTGTGGAGTGTACTGCTTAAAGTGGTTCTATGGATACAGTGGGGAGAACAAGTATTTGATACACTGTCGATTTTGCAGGTTTTCCTACTTACAAAGCATGTAGAGGTCTGTAATTTTTATCATAGGTACACTTCAACTGTGAGAGACGGAATCTAAAACAAAAATCCAGAAAATCACATTGCATTTTATTGCATGACATAAGTATTTGATCACCTACCAACCAGTAAGAATTCCGGCTCTCACAGACCTGTTAGTTTTTCTTTAAGAAGCCCTCCTGTTCTCCACTCATTACCTGTATTAACTGCACCTGTTTGAACTAGTTACCTGTATAAAAGACACCTGTCCACACACTCAATCAAACAGACTCCAACCTTTCCACAATGGCCAAGACCAGAGAGCTGTGTAAGGACATCAGGGATAAAAATGGTAGATCTGCACAAGGCTGGGATGGGCTACAGGACAATAGGCAAGCAGCTTGGTGAGAAGGCAACAACTGTTGGCGCAATTATTAGAAAATGGAAGAAGTTCAAGATGACGGTCAATCACCCTCGGTCTGGGGCTCCATGCAAGATCTCACCTCGTGGGGCATCAATGATCATGAGGAAGGTGAGGGATCAGCCCAGAACTACACGGCAGGACCTGGTCAATGACCTGAAGAGAGCTGGTTCCACAGTCTCAAAGAAAACCATTAGTAACACACTCCGCCGTCATGGATTAAAATCCTGCAGCGCACGCACGGTCCCCCTGCTCAAGCCAGCACATGTCCAGGCCCGTCTGAAGTTTGCCAATGACCATCTGGATGATCCAGAGGTAGAACTGGAGGACCAGGGTTGGACTGTTGGGGGGGTACTGGAGGACCAGGGTTGGACTGTTGGGGGGGTACTGGAGGACCAGGGTTGGACTGTTGGGGGGGTACTGGAGGACCAGGGTTGGACTGTTGGGGGGTACTGGAGGACCAGGGTTGGACTGTTGGGGGGTACTGGAGGACCAGGGTTGGACTGTTGGGGGGTACTGGAGGACCAGGGTTGGACTGTTGGGGGTACTGGAGGACCAGGGTTGGACTGTTGGGGGGTACTGGAGGACCAGGGTTGGACTGTTGGGGGTACTGGAGGACCAGGGTTGGACTGTTGGGGGGTACTGGAGGCCCAGGGTTGGACTGTTGGGGGGTACTGGAGGCCCAGGGTTGGACTGTTGGGGGTACTGGAGGACCAGGGTTGGCTGTTGGGGGTACTGGAGGACCAGGGTTGGACTGTTGGGGGTACTGGAGGACCAGGGTTGGGCTTTTGGGGGGGTACTGGAGGACCAGGGTTGGGCTTTGGGGGGTACTGGAGGACCGGGGGTTGGACTGTTGGGGGGTACTGGAGGCCCAGGGTTGGCTGTTGAGGGGGTACTGGAGGACCAGGGTTGGCTGTTGGGGGTACTGGAGGACCAGGGTTGGCTGTTGGGGGTACTGGAGGACCAGGGTTGGCTGTTGGGGGTACTGGAGGACCAGGGTTGGACTGTTGGGGGTACTGGAGGCCCAGGGTTGGCTGTTGAGGGGGTACTGGAGGACCAGGGTTGGCTGTTGGGGGTACTGGAGGACCAGGGTTGGACTGTTGGGGGGTACTGGAGGACCAGGGTTGGACTGTTGGGGGGTACTGGAGGACCAGGGTTGGGCTTTTGGGGGGTACTGGAGGCCCAGGGTTGGACTGTTGGGGGTACTGGAGGACCAGGGTTGGGCTTTTGGGGGGTACTGGAGGCCCAGGGTTGGACTGTTGGGGGTACTGGAGGACCAGGGTTGGGCTTTTGGGGGGTACTGGAGGCCCAGGGTTGGACTGTTGGGGGTACTGGAGGACCAGGGTTGGACTGTTGGGGGGGTACTGGAGGACCAGGGTTGGACTGTTGGGGGGTACTGGAGGACCAGGGTTGGACTGTTGGGGGGTACTGGAGGACCAGGGTTGGACTGTTGGGGGGTACTGGAGGCCCAGGGTTGGACTGTTGGGGGGTACTGGAGGCCCAGGGTTGGACTGTTGGGGGGTACTGGAGGCCCAGGGTTGGACTGTTGGGGGTACTGGAGGCCCAGGGTTGGACTGTTGGGGGTACTGGAGGACCAGGGTTGGACTGTTGGGGGGTACTGGAGGCCCAGGGTTGGACTGTTGGGGGGGTACTGGAGGCCCAGGGTTGGACTGTTGGGGGGTACTGGAGGCCCAGGGTTGGACTGTTGGGGGGGTACTGGAGGACCAGGGTTGGACTGTTGGGGGGTACTGGAGGACCAGGGGTTGGACTGTTGGGGGGTACTGGAGGACCAGGGTTGGACTGTTGGGGGGTACTGGAGGACCAGGGTTGGACTGTTGGGGGGTACTGGAGGACCAGGGTTGGACTGTTGGGGGGGTACTGGAGGACCAGGGTTGGACTGTTGGGGGGGTACTGGAGGACCAGGGTTGGACTGTTGGGGGGTACTGGAGGACCAGGGTTGGACTGTTGGGGGGACTGGAGGACCAGGGTTGGACTGTTGGGGGGTACTGGAGGACCAGGGTTGGACTGTTGGGGGTACTGGAGGACCAGGGTTGGACTGTTGGGGGTACTGGAGGACCAGGGTTGGACTGTTGGGGGTACTGGAGAACCAGGGTTGGACTGTTGGGGGTACTGGAGGACCAGGGTTGGACTGTTGGGGGGTACTGGAGGACCAGGGTTGGCCTGTTGGGGGGTACTGGAGGACCAGGGTTGGACTGTTGGGGGTACTGGAGGCCCAGGGTTGGACTGTTGGGGGGTACTGGAGGACCAGGGTTGGACTGTTGGGGGGTACTGGAGGACCAGGGTTGGACTGTTGGGGGTACTGGAGGCCCAGGGTTGGACTGTTGGGGGGTACTGGAGGACCAGGGTTAGACTGTTGGGGGGTACTGGAGGACCAGGGTTGGACTGTTGGGGGTACTGGAGGACCAGGGTTGGACTGTTGGGGGTACTGGAGGCCCAGGGTTGGACTGTTGGGGGTACTGGAGGACCAGGGTTGGACTGTTGGGGGTACTGGAGGACCAGGGTTGGACTGTTGGGGGGTACTGGAGGACCAGGGTTGGACTGTTGGGGGGTACTGGAGGACCAGGGTTGGACTGTTGGGGGTACTGGAGGCCCAGGGTTGGACTGTTGGGGGGTACTGGAGGCCCAGGGTTGGACTGTTGGGGGTACTGGAGGACCAGGGTTGGACTGTTGGGGGTACTGGAGGACCAGGGTTGGACTGTTGGGGGGTACTGGAGGACCAGGGTTGGACTGTTGGGGGTACTGGAGGACCAGGGTTGGACTGTTGGGGGGTACTGGAGGACCAGGGTTGGACTGTTGGGGGGTACTGGAGGACCAGGGTTGGACTGTTGGGGGGTACTGGAGGACCAGGGTTGGACTGTTGGGGGGTACTGGAGGCCCAGGGTTGGACTGTTGGGGGTACTGGAGGACCAGGGTTGGCTGTTGGGGGTACTGGAGGACCAGGGTTGGACTGTTGGGGGTACTGGAGGACCAGGGTTTTGCTTTTGGGGGTACTGGAGGACCAGGGTTGGGCTTTTGGGGGGTACTGGAGGACCAGGGTTGGACTGTTGGGGGGTACTGGAGGCCCAGGGTTGGCTGTTGAGGGGGTACTGGAGGACCAGGGTTGGCTGTTGGGGGTACTGGAGGACCAGGGTTGGCTGTTGGGGGTACTGGAGGACCAGGGTTGGCTGTTGGGGGTACTGGAGGACCAGGGTTGGACTGTTGGGGGTACTGGAGGCCCAGGGTTGGCTGTTGAGGGGGTACTGGAGGACCAGGGTTGGCTGTTGGGGGTACTGGAGGACCAGGGTTGGACTGTTGGGGGGTACTGGAGGACCAGGGTTGGACTGTTGGGGGTACTGGAGGACCAGGGTTGGGCTTTTGGGGGGTACTGGAGGCCCAGGGTTGGACTGTTGGGGGTACTGGAGGACCAGGGTTGGGCTTTTGGGGGGTACTGGAGGCCCAGGGTTGGACTGTTGGGGGGTACTGGAGGACCAGGGTTGGGCTTTTGGGGGTACTGGAGGCCCAGGGTTGGACTGTTGGGGGTACTGGAGGCCCAGGGTTGGACTGTTGGGGGGTACTGGAGGACCAGGGTTGGACTGTTGGGGGTACTGGAGGACCAGGGTTGGACTGTTGGGGGTACTGGAGGACCAGGGTTGGACTGTTGGGGGGTACTGGAGGACCAGGGTTGGACTGTTGGGGGTACTGGAGGACCAGGGTTGGACTGTTGGGGGTACTGGAGGACCAGGGTTGGACTGTTGGGGGTACTGGAGGACCAGGGTTGGACTGTTGGGGGTACTGGAGGACCAGGGTTGGACTGTTGGGGGGTACTGGAGGACCAGGGTTGGACTGTTGGGGGGTACTGGAGGACCAGGGTTGGACTGTTGGGGGTACTGGAGGACCAGGGTTGGACTGTTGGGGGTACTGGAGGCCCAGGGTTGGACTGTTGGGGGTACTGGAGGACCAGGGTTGGACTGTTGGGGGGTACTGGAGGACCAGGGTTGGACTGTTGGGGGGTACTGGAGGCCCAGGGTTGGACTGTTGGGGGTACTGGAGGACCAGGGTTAGACTGTTGGGGGGTACTGGAGGACCAGGGTTGGACTGTTGGGGGTACTGGAGGACCAGGGTTGGACTGTTGGGGGGTACTGGAGGACCAGGGTTGGACTGTTGGGGGGTACTGGAGGACCAGGGTTGGACTGTTGGGGGTACTGGAGGCCCAGGGTTGGACTGTTGGGGGTACTGGAGGACCAGGGTTGGGCTTTTGGGGGGGTACTGGAGGCCCAGGGTTGGACTGTTGGGGGGTACTGGAGGACCAGGGTTGGACTGTTGGGGGGTACTGGAGGACCAGGGTTGGACTGTTGGGGGGTACTGGAGGACCAGGGTTGGACTGTTGGGGGGTACTGGAGGACCAGGGTTGGACTGTTGGGGGTACTGGAGGCCCAGGGTTGGACTGTTGGGGGTACTGGAGGCCCAGGGTTGGACTGTTGGGGGTACTGGAGGCCCAGGGTTGGACTGTTGGGGGGTACTGGAGGCCCAGGGTTGGACTGTTGGGGGGTACTGGAGGACCAGGGTTGGACTGTTGGGGGGTACTGGAGGCCCAGGGTTGGACTGTTGGGGGGTACTGGAGGCCCAGGGTTGGACTGTTGGGGGGTACTGGAGGCCCAGGGTTGGACTGTTGGGGGGTACTGGAGGACCAGGGTTGGACTGTTGGGGGGTACTGGAGGACCAGGGTTGGACTGTTGGGGGGTACTGGAGGACCAGGGTTGGACTGTTGGGGGGTACTAGAGGACCAGGGTTGGACTGTTGGGGGTACTGGAGGACCAGGGTTGGACTGTTGGGGGGTACTGGAGGACCAGGGTTGGACTGTTGGGGGTACTGGAGGACCAGGGTTGGACTGTTGGGGGGTACTGGAGGACCAGGGTTGGACTGTTGGGGGGTACTGGAGGACCAGGGTTGGACTGTTGGGGGGGTACTGGAGGACCAGGGTTGGACTGTTGGGGGGTACTGGAGGACCAGGGGTTGGACTGTTGGGGGGTACTGGAGGACCAGGGTTGGACTGTTGGGGGGTACTGGAGAACCAGGGTTGGACTGTTGGGGGGTACTGGAGGACCAGGGTTGGACTGTTGGGGGGTACTGGAGGACCAGGGTTGGACTGTTGGGGGTACTGGAGGACCAGGGTTGGACTGTTGGGGGTACTGGAGGCCCAGGGTTGGACTGTTGGGGGTACTGGAGGACCAGGGTTGGACTGTTGGGGGGTACTGGAGGACCAGGGTTGGACTGTTGGGGGGTACTGGAGGCCCAGGGTTGGACTGTTGGGGGGTACTGGAGGACCAGGGTTAGACTGTTGGGGGGTACTGGAGGACCAGGGTTGGACTGTTGGGGGGTACTGGAGGACCAGGGTTGGACTGTTGGGGGTACTGGAGGCCCAGGGTTGGACTGTTGGGGGTACTGGAGGACCAGGGTTGGACTGTTGGGGGTACTGGAGGACCAGGGTTGGACTGTTGGGGGGTACTGGAGGACCAGGGTTGGACTGTTGGGGGGTACTGGAGGACCAGGGTTGGACTGTTGGGGGGTACTGGAGGCCCAGGGTTGGACTGTTGGGGGGTACTGGAGGCCCAGGGTTGGACTGTTGGGGGTACTGGAGGACCAGGGTTGGACTGTTGGGGGTACTGGAGGACCAGGGTTGGACTGTTGGGGGGTACTGGAGGACCAGGGTTGGACTGTTGGGGGTACTGGAGGACCAGGGTTGGACTGTTGGGGGGGTACTGGAGGACCAGGGTTGGACTGTTGGGGGGTACTGGAGGACCAGGGTTGGACTGTTGGGGGGGTACTGGAGGACCAGGGTTGGACTGTTGGGGGGGTACTGGAGGCCCAGGGTTGGACTGTTGGGGGGTACTGGAGGACCAGGGTTGGCTGTTGGGGGGTACTGGAGGACCAGGGTTGGACTGTTGGGGGGTACTGGAGGACCAGGGTTTTGCTTTTGGGGGGTACTGGAGGACCAGGGTTGGGCTTTTGGGGGGGTACTGGAGGACCAGGGTTGGACTGTTGGGGGGTACTGGAGGCCCAGGGTTGGCTGTTGAGGGGGTACTGGAGGACCAGGGTTGGCTGTTGGGGGGTACTGGAGGACCAGGGTTGGCTGTTGGGGGTACTGGAGGACCAGGGTTGGCTGTTGGGGGTACTGGAGGACCAGGGTTGGACTGTTGGGGGGTACTGGAGGCCCAGGGTTGGCTGTTGAGGGGGTACTGGAGGACCAGGGTTGGCTGTTGGGGGGTACTGGAGGACCAGGGTTGGACTGTTGGGGGGTACTGGAGGACCAGGGTTGGACTGTTGGGGGTACTGGAGGACCAGGGTTGGGCTTTTGGGGGGGTACTGGAGGCCCAGGGTTGGACTGTTGGGGGGTACTGGAGGCCCAGGGTTGGACTGTTGGGGGGTACTGGAGGACCAGGGTTGGACTGTTGGGGGGTACTGGAGGACCAGGGTTGGACTGTTGGGGGTACTGGAGGACCAGGGTTGGACTGTTGGGGGGTACTGGAGGACCAGGGTTGGACTGTTGGGGGGGTACTGGAGGACCAGGGTTGGACTGTTGGGGGTACTGGAGGCCCAGGGTTGGACTGTTGGGGGGTACTGGAGGCCCAGGGTTGGACTGTTGGGGGGTACTGGAGGCCCAGGGTTGGACTGTTGGGGGTACTGGAGGACCAGGGTTGGACTGTTGGGGGGTACTGGAGGACCAGGGTTGGACTGTTGGGGGTACTGGAGGACCAGGGTTGGACTGTTGGGGGGTACTGGAGGCCCAGGGTTGGACTGTTGGGGGGTACTGGAGGCCCAGGGTTGGACTGTTGGGGGTACTGGAGGCCCAGGGTTGGACTGTTGGGGGTACTGGAGGACCAGGGTTGGACTGTTGGGGGGTACTGGAGGACCAGGGTTGGACTGTTGGGGGGTACTGGAGGACCAGGGTTGGACTGTTGGGGGGTACTGGAGGACCAGGGTTGGACTGTTGGGGGTACTGGAGGACCAGGGTTGGACTGTTGGGGGGTACTGGAGGACCAGGGTTGGACTGTTGGGGGGTACTGGAGGCCCAGGGTTGGACTGTTGGGGGGTACTGGAGGACCAGGGTTGGCTGTTGGGGGTACTGGAGGACCAGGGTTGGACTGTTGGGGGTACTGGAGGACCAGGGTTGGGCTTTTGGGGGGTACTGGAGGACCAGGGTTGGGCTTTTGGGGGTACTGGAGGACCAGGGTTGGACTGTTGGGGGGGGTACTGGAGGCCCAGGGTTGGCTGTTGAGGGGGTACTGGAGGACCAGGGTTGGCTGTTGGGGGGTACTGGAGGACCAGGGTTGGCTGTTGGGGGGTACTGGAGGACCAGGGTTGGCTGTTGGGGGGTAGTGGAGGACCAGGGTTGGACTGTTGGGGGTACTGGAGGCCCAGGGTTGGCTGTTGAGGGGGTACTGGAGGACCAGGGTTGGCTGTTGGGGGGTACTGGAGGACCAGGGTTGGACTGTTGGGGGGTACTGGAGGACCAGGGTTGGACTGTTGGGGGGTACTGGAGGACCAGGGTTGGGCTTTTGGGGGGTACTGGAGGCCCAGGGTTGGACTGTTGGGGGTACTGGAGGACCAGGGTTGGGCTTTTGGGGGGTACTGGAGGCCCAGGGTTGGACTGTTGGGGGTACTGGAGGACCAGGGTTGGGCTTTTGGGGGTACTGGAGGCCCAGGGTTGGACTGTTGGGGGTACTGGAGGCCCAGGGTTGGACTGTTGGGGGTACTGGAGGCCCAGGGTTGGACTGTTGGGGGTACTGGAGGACCAGGGTTGGACTGTTGGGGGGTACTGGAGGACCAGGGTTGGACTGTTGGGGGGTACTGGAGGACCAGGGTTGGACTGTTGGGGGGTACTGGAGGACCAGGGTTGGACTGTTGGGGGTACTGGAGGCCCAGGGTTGGACTGTTGGGGGGGTACTGGAGGCCCAGGGTTGGACTGTTGGGGGGTACTGGAGGCCCAGGGTTGGACTGTTGGGGGGTACTGGAGGACCAGGGTTGGACTGTTGGGGGGTACTGGAGGCCCAGGGTTGGACTGTTGGGGGGTACTGGAGGACCAGGGTTGGACTGTTGGGGGTACTGGAGGCCCAGGGTTGGACTGTTGGGGGGTACTGGAGGCCCAGGGTTGGACTGTTGGGGGGTACTGGAGGACCAGGGTTGGACTGTTGGGGGTACTGGAGGCCCAGGGTTGGACTGTTGGGGGTACTGGAGGACCAGGGTTGGACTGTTGGGGGTACTGGAGGACCAGGGTTGGACTGTTGGGGGTACTGGAGGACCAGGGTTGGACTGTTGGGGGGTACTGGAGGACCAGGGTTGGACTGTTGGGGGTACTGGAGGACCAGGGTTGGACTGTTGGGGGTACTGGAGGACCAGGGTTGGACTGTTGGGCGGGGGGTACTGGAGGCCCAGGGTTGGACTGTTGGGGGTACTGGAGGACCAGGGTTGGACTGTTGGGGGGTACTGGAGGACCAGGGTTGGACTGTTGGGGGTACTGGAGGCCCAGGGTTGGCCTGTTGGGGGTACTGGAGGACCAGGGTTGGACTGTTGGGGGTACTGGAGGACCAGGGTTGGACTGTTGGGGGGTACTGGAGGACCAGGGTTGGACTGTTGGGGGTACTGGAGGCCCAGGGTTGGCCTGTTGGGGGGTACTGGAGGACCAGGGTTGGACTGTTGGGGGTACTGGAGGACCAGGGTTGGACTGTTGGGGGGTACTGGAGGACCAGGGTTGGACTGTTGGGGGTACTGGAGGCCCAGGGTTGGCCTGTTGGGGGGTACTGGAGGCCCAGGGTTGGCCTGTTGGGGGTACTGGAGGACCAGGGTTGGACTGTTGGGGGGTACTGGAGGACCAGGGTTGGACTGTTGGGGGTACTGGAGGCCCAGGGTTGGCCTGTTGGGGGGTACTGGAGGACCAGGGTTGGACTGTTGGGGGTACTGGAGGACCAGGGTTGGACTGTTGGGGGGGTACTGGAGGACCAGGGTTGGACTGTTGGGGGTACTGGAGGACCAGGGTTGGCCTGTTGGGGGGTACTGGAGGACCAGGGTTGGCCTGTTGGGGGGTACTGGAGGACCAGGGTTGGCCTGTTGGGGGTACTGGAGGACCAGGGTTGGACTGTTGGGGGTACTGGAGGACCAGGGTTGGCCTGTTGGGGGGTACTGGAGGACCAGGGTTGGACTGTTGGGGGTACTGGAGGCCCAGGGTTGGCCTGTTGGGGGGTACTGGAGGACCAGGGTTGGCCTGTTGGGGGTACTGGAGGACCAGGGTTGGACTGTTGGGGGTACTGGAGGACCAGGGTTGGACTGTTGGGGGTACTGGAGGACCAGGGTTGGCCTGTTGGGGGTACTGGAGGACCAGGGTTGGACTGTTGGGGGGGTACTGGAGGACCAGGGTTGGACTGTTGGGGGGTACTGGAGGCCCAGGGTTGGCCTGTTGGGGGTACTGGAGGACCAGGGTTGGCCTGTTGGGGGTACTGGAGGACCAGGGTTGGACTGTTGGGGGTACTGGAGGCCCAGGGTTGGCCTGTTGGGGGGTACTGGAGGACCAGGGTTGGCCTGTTGGGGGGTACTGGAGGACCAGGGTTGGCCTGTTGGGGGGTACTGGAGGCCCAGGGTTGGCCTGTTGGGGGGTACTGGAGGACCAGGGTTGGCCTGTTGGGGGGGTACTGGAGGACCAGGGTTGGCCTGTTGGGGGGTACTGGAGGACCAGGGTTGGCCTGTTGGGGGTACTGGAGGACCAGGGTTGGACTGTTGGGGGGTACTGGAGGACCAGGGTTGGCCTGTTGGGGGGTACTGGAGGCCCAGGG
This sequence comes from Coregonus clupeaformis, assembly GCF_020615455.1. NCBI lineage: Eukaryota > Metazoa > Chordata > Actinopteri > Salmoniformes > Salmonidae > Coregonus > Coregonus clupeaformis. The sequence continues at coordinate 37,659,037 of NC_059209.1, read as the reverse complement.
TTGGACTGTTGGGGGTACTGGAGGCCCAGGGTTGGCCTGTTGGGGGGTACTGGAGGACCAGGGTTGGCCTGTTGGGGGGTACTGGAGGCCCAGGGTTGGCCTGTTGGGGGTACTGGAGGACCAGGGTTGGCCTGTTGGGGGTACTGGAGGACCAGGGTTGGCCTGTTGGGGGGTACTGGAGGACCAGGGTTGGCCTGTTGGGGGTACTGGAGGCCCAGGGTTGGCCTGTTGGGGGGTACTGGAGGACCAGGGTTGGCCTGTTGGGGGGTACTGGAGGCCCAGGGTTGGCCTGTTGGGGGGTACTGGAGGACCAGGGTTGGCCTGTTGGGGGGTACTGGAGGACCAGGGTTGGCCTGTTGGGGGGTACTGGAGGCCCAGGGGTTGGCCTGTTGGGGGGGGTACTGGAGGACCAGGGTTGGCCTGTTGGGGGTACTGGAGGACCAGGGTTGGCCTGTTGGGGGTACTGGAGGACCAGGGTTGGCCTGTTGGGGGTACTGGAGGACCAGGGTTGGCCTGTTGGGGGGTACTGGAGGACCAGGGTTGGCCTGTTGGGGGGTACTGGAGGACCAGGGTTGGCCTGTTGGGGGTACTGGAGGACCAGGGTTGGCCTGTTGGGGGGGTACTGGAGGACCAGGGTTGGCCTGTTGGGGGGTACTGGAGGACCAGGGTTGGGAATTAATGTCTTCCTCTACAGTAAACCTGTTCAGCCATCCCTCCTCCCTCTATAGCCAGTGGGTGAGGTTAGCTCTCTGTTAACATGGTGAATGTGCATTATCCCAGCAGCTGAATAACATGGTGAATGTGCATTATCCCAGCAGCAGAATAACATGGTGAATGTGCATTATCCCAGCAGCAGAATAACATGGTGAATGTGCATTATCCCAGCAGCAGAATAACATGGTGAATGTGCATTATCCCAGCAGCAGAATAACATGGTGAATGTGCATTATCCCAGCAGCAGAATAACATGGTGAATGTGCATTATCCCAGCAGCAGAATAACATGGTGAATGTGCATTATCCCAGCAGCAGAATAACATGGTGAATGTGCATTATCCCAGCAGCAGAATAACATGGTGAATGTGCATTATCCCAGCAGCAGAATAACATGGTGAATGTGCATTATCCCAGCAGCTGAATAACATGGTGCATGTGCATTATCCCAGCAGCAGAATAACATGGTGAATGTGCATTATCCCAGCAGCAGAATAACATGGTGAATGTGCATTATCCCAGCAGCAGAATAACATGGTGAATGTGCATTATCCCAGCAGCAGAATAACATGGTGAATGTGCATTATCCCAGCAGCAGAATAACATGGTGAATGTGCATTATCCCAGCAGCAGACCACCTCTCTAATGATCTATATATGTGTTGTCTCTTGTCTCTGCTACAGGGAGAAAATCTAAAGATAAGGTCCAGCCGGAGGCTAACAGCAACACATACGGATCTCTGGCAGCTAAACTCATGTGTAACAAACCTGGCCCACAGGACGACTCGTAATATCAGCCACACCTGTGTGTTTTACCTGGACCTGTCTGTCTGTCTGTGTACCGAGACTACCTGTATCAACACTACACACCTCTCTCCTGGGTTGCCAGACTGAATGACTGTTGTACAGGCAGGGTTACTGTATTTCCAGCAGGGTTATGACTAACGGTTGCAAAATTCCCAGATTTTCCAGAAATCCTAGTTAGAGGACAATAGGAATTCCTGCTAATTGGCTCCTGATTTCAGGAATCTTGCCCGAAGCAGGATTTCTGGAAAACCTGGACATCTTGGGAAAGTTACCAGAATTGTGCAATTATCAGGGAATTGAACTCTGGTGTTACAGATACTGAAGAGCCATCTCAGGATCCAACCCAAAATGCACTACAGGCACCAAGTAAACAACTTTATTATTTCATTCTCAAGGAGGTGGCTATTTGAGGCTGTCATGTTCTCTGTTAACACTAAAGCAACTGTTGTTAGATCTCATTTCTGCCGAGACACTTTAATATGGTTTCTATCATTGATTTGTTAATAAAGTGTAATGTGATATTTAAAGTGTTTCACGAGGTCCCTAGAAACTCTGGCCGGCAAAGCAGGTGCACCAGCGCCCTCCACTGGTCGTAACAAGAAGGACTATTTAACTACATGAGGGCATCCAGGCCCGTAGACGTCTTGGTAAATGTTAGGCGTTTCAAACGTCAGACAGAACAGCATCGGTCATTCAGAAGTTGGATATTTGTTTGCTAAAGCTAATAGCCTCAGATGCCGAGGCTTCGCTCAACAAGATGAGATTTGGAAGGATGGCCTCAACAAGACTACTCTACACCAACACATTTTAACAACTAGCGCTTCACCTTTTTTTCTTTTAAATCAAAACGTCATTTAGTGAATTGCATTTCCAAGAGCAGTGGCATGTAAGAGATGAACTGACTGGTATGGATCTCCCTACATCTCCATTCACCTCAGGTAACCCACAGACGGAAAGACTGCAAAACATGGTCATCTTACGTCTATTTTCAATCATATATTCAGTGATAATGAACTTGAGTTTTCTTATCTAGATAAATTAGCAGAACATTTTGCTTATTTTAACCCCCCAAAAACTATATTTTACCTTAATCGTTTTAAGATAAAATATATTAAAATGAGAAATTAATTGTATGAAGACTTTTAAAAAGGTAAAAAATGTTCTGCAAATAAATGTAGTTAGACAATTTATCTTGGTAATTTTAAATTCATTATCACTCAATGTAAGATTTAGTTAAGTTTTATTAGTCGTATGTACTGGATATGCATGGTATGCATCGTCCAATGAAATGGTTACTGGCAGGTTCCTACTTGACAATGCAACAACAAATAGGAACATAAAGTCAATGGCAGTAGAACAGAATAAACATGTTAGCATCAGTATAATACAGAAGGGTCCAATATTTACACCTGTTTTGGGGATGGGGGGGGGGGCAGTGTATAAACTGAGCAGTATAATTAGTCTGGTTCCAGCAGTTGTGGTGTTTGTGTAACAGTCATGGTCCTGTGTGTGTTGCTCAGTTGGTAGAGCATGGCGCTTGTCTTGCCGGGGTTGTGGGTTCGATTCCCACGGGTGACCAGTACGGCAAAGTATGTACTCATTACTGTAAGTCACTCTGCTAAATGATGTAAAATGTAGCAGGAATGTACACAGTGTGTAAAACATGAGTTGGGTTGCACCCCCCTTTTACCCTCAGAACAATCTCAACTCGTCGAAGCATGGACTCTACAAGGTGTCGAAAGCGTTCCACAGGGATGCTGGCCCATGTTGACTCCAATGCTTCCCACAGTTGTGTGAAGTTGGCTGGATGTCCTTTGGGTGGTGGACGATTCTTGATACACACGGGAAACAGTTGAGCGTGAAAAACCCAGCAGCGTTGCTGCTCTTGACACAAACCGGTGCACCTGGCACCTACTACCATACCCCGTTCAAAGGCACTTAAATATTTTGTCTTGCCCATTGACCCTCTGAATGGCACACATACATAATCCATGTCTCAAGGCTTAAAAATCCTTCTTTAACCCATCTCCTCCCCTTCATCTACACTGATTGAAGTGGATTTAACAGGTGACATCAATAAGGGATCATAGCTTTCACCTGGATTCACCTGGTCAGTCTATGTCATGGAAAGATCACGTGTTCCTAATGTTTTGTACACTCAGTGTATGTCTGTGTGGGTGGGTGTGTGCAGAGAATCAGATCAGGTGGTCAGTCCAGTAGTGTTCAGCAGTTTGATGGCAGAGAGAAACCGTCTGAGCCCGTTTGTGTCAGACCTTCTGTTCCGATACGGTCTGCTCAACGGTAAGGGAGAGAACCGCTCGTGTCTGGGGTCCTTGATGATGCTGCATGCCCCTCCTCAGGCAACGTTTTGAGAAGATGTCCTGGATGGGTGGGAGCACGGTCCCAGTGATGTCCTGGATGGGTGGGAGCACGGTCCCAGTGATGTCCTGGATGGGTGGGAGCACGGTCCCAGTGATGTCCTGGATGGGTGGGAGCACGGTCCCAGTGATGTCCTGGATGGGTGGGAGCACGGTCCCAGTGATGTCCTGGATGGGTGGGAGCACGGTCCCAGTGATGTCCTGGATGGGTGGGAGCACGGTCCCAGTGATGTCCTGGATGGGTGGGAGCACGGTCCCAGTGATGTCCTGGATGGGTGGGAGCACGGTCCCAGTGATGTCCTGGATGGGTGGGAGCACGGTCCCAGGGATGTCCTGGATGGGTGGGAGCACGGTCCCAGTGATGTCCTGGATGGGTGGGAGCACGGTCCCAGTGATGTCCTGGATGGGTGGGAGCACGGTCCCAGTGATGTCCTGGATGGGTGGGAGCACGGTCCCAGGGATGTCCTGGATGGGTGGGAGCACGGTCCCAGTGATGTCCTGGATGGGTGGGAGCACGGTCCCAGTGATGTCCTGGATGGGTGGGAGCACGGTCCCAGTGATGTCCTGGATGGGTGGGAGCACGGTCCCAGTGATGTCCTGGATGGGTGGGAGCACGGTCCCAGTGATGTCCTGGATGGGTGGGAGCACGGTCCCAGTGATGTCCTGGATGGGTGGGAGCACGGTCCCAGGGATGTCCTGGATGGGTGGGAGCACGGTCCCAGTGATGTCCTGGATGGGTGGGAGCACGGTCCCAGTGATGTCCTGGATGGGTGGGATCACGGTCCCAGGGATGTCCTGGATGGGTGGGAGCACAGTCCCAGTGATGTCCTGGATGGGTGGGAGCACGGTCCCAGTGATGTCCTGGATGGGTGGGAGCACGGTCCCAGGGATGTCCTGGATGGGTGGGAGCACGGTCCCAGTGATGTCCTGGATGGGTGGGAGCACGGTCCCAGTGATGTCCTGGATGGGTTGGAGCACGGTCCCAGTGATGTCCTGGATGGGTGGGAGCACGGTCCCAGTGATGTACTGGGCCATCTTCACCACCCGCTGGAAGGCCTTACGGTCGTGGACGGAGAAAGTACCGTACCAGGCCGTGATGCAAACCGGTCAGGAAGCTCTCGATGGTGCAGCGGTAGTATTTGGAGAGTACCAGCCGCCTTTGGAAGTAGAGACTCTGTTGTGCCCTCTTGACAGGAGTGGTGGTGTTGTTGGTCCATGTCAAGTCCTCGGTGATGTGGACGCCAAGGAACTTAAAACTTGTGACTATTGCAGTCCTGTTGATGTGGATCGGGGCATGTTCCCTCTGCTTCCTGATGTCAAATCCTTTGTTTTGCTGACGTTGAGGGAGAGGTTGTTGTCATGACACCACAATGCCAGTTCACTTACCTCCTCCCTATAGGCTGACTCGTTGTAGTTGATTATCAGGCCTAGAACCTTGACGTCGTCAACCTGTGTTGAGGTGTTGTTGCTAATCCTCACAGCCTGTGGTCTGCCCGTCAGGAAGTCCAGGATCCAGAGGGTGGTGTCCAGCCTGTGGTCTGCCCGTCAGGAAGTCCAGGATCCAGAGGGTGGTGTCCAGCCTGTGGTCTGCCCGTCAGGAAGTCCAGGATCCAGAGGGTGGTGTCCCAGCTTGGAGGGAACAACAGTGTTGAATGCTGAACTGTTGAAGTGAATGAACAGCATTCTCTGTGTTCCTCTATTCCGCTCCAGCCACTACCACGAGCCTGTCCTCCCCAATTAAGGTGCCACCAACCTCCTGTGCGATGGACATAATAATATAATATGCCATTTAGCAGACGCTTTTATCCAAAGCGACACAGTCATGTGTGCATACATTTTTACGTATGGGTGGTCCCGGGGATCTAACCCACTACTCTGGTGTTACAAGCGCCACGCTCTACCAATTGAGCTACCGAGGACATGGCATCATCTGTGGATTTGTCGGAGCGGTATTGGAGTAGGTCCTGTGTGCCTGGCGTGCTGGTCTTGATGTGGGCCATGACCAGCCTCTCCGAACACTTCATGATGACCGAGGTGAGCACGACGGGGCGATAGTCATTTCAGCTTGTCACCTTGGGACAATGGTGTTCTCTTTAAAGCAGGGGGGGACTGAGAAGACACCCGCCAGCTGGTCAGCACACACCGAGGACGCGGCCAAGGACGCCATCTTGGCCGGCGGCTTTGTGAGTTTTCCTCAAGTCAGCCTCGGAGAGCAAAAGCACCTGGTCATCCAGAACAGCGTGGCTCAGTATTTTCTGCCTTCGAAGCGAGCATAGAATGTGTTAAGCTGGTCTGGGAGGGAGGCTTCGGTGGGCACCGCACAGCTGGATTTGCCTTTGTAGTCTGTAATCCTTGCCACATGCGACGCGAGTCTGTGTTGTCGAACATCAATTCAAGTTTGAGTCTGTATTGTCTTTTTGTATCCCTAACGGATTTGCGGAGCTCGTACCTCAGGGGCCAGGCCCACCCACCCAATCAGATTGAGTGTTCCAAACGGGACATTGTCTTTTTACCTGAGCACGATACTTGACTTGGGCAGGAGCTCACCGGAGCAGAGTACTTACACCTCAAATTGTATTCTGTTTGATTTCCTGCACCTCTTCTAGAACATTATCAACTGTATTGCAGTTCCTGCACCTAAATATAAACAGCACCAGAACCTATATTTTAGTCCAAGTCAAGCACTGGCCTTAACATGCATACACCATCAGATGGAATTCATAGCAAGCCGTAGGGAGGGGGTGGGAAAACGAAAGGGTCGGGCCTCCAGAACAGCCTGAATTCTCTGGGCATGGACACGTTGCTGAATTGATAAAGGGATCTAACGTGTGCCAGGAAAACATTCCCCACACCATTACACCACCGCCACCAGCCTGTACTGTTGACACCAGGCAGGATGGGGCCATGGACTCATGCTGCTGACACCAAATCCTGACTCTACCATCAGCATGACTCAACAGGAACCGGGATTCGTCGGACCAGGCGATGTTTTTCCACTCCTCAGTTGTCCAGTGTTGGTGATGGCGTGCCCACTGGAGCCGCTTCTTCTTGTTTTTAGCTGATAGGAGTAGAACCTGGTGTGGTCGTCTGCTGCAATAGCCCATCCATGACAAGGACCGACGAGTTGTGTGTTCCGAGATGCCGTTCTGCACACCACTGTTGTACTGCGCCGTTATTTGCCTGTTTGTGGCCCGCCTGTTAGCTTGCACCATTCTTGCCATTCTCCTTTGACCTCTCATCAACGAGCTGTTTTCACCCACAGGACTGCTGCTGACTGGATGTTTTTTGTTTGTCGCACCATTCTTGGTAAACCCCAGGAGGCCGGCTGGCCAACGATCATACCACGCTCAAAGTCGCTTAGGTCACTCGTTTTGCCCATTCTAACGTTCAATCGAACAGTAACTGAATGCCTCGATGCCTGTCTGCCTGCTTTATATAGCAAGCCACGGCCACATGACTCAGTCTGTTGGAGCGAACCATTTTCATGAACGGGGTGGCCACTGTGTGTATATTGACAATAATAATAATACATTTTATTTGGTAGATGCATTTCAGGACATCGTACATAACATCTATTTAATTCAGGTCTATGTAATGAATCTGAATTATGCTTGAATATTTACTGGGGGGGAATAAACTAGAAAAACAAATTGTAGCAAATTAGCTTATCGCTTTCAAAATAAGGGGCGGGTTCTGGCAGGTGTCACTTTACTGCTACCATGTGCTGTAAACAGTAGCTATCGCTGTGCAGGCTAGGCTACGCACTGTTAGCTAGGTCTCACTAGACAACTACCATGTGCTGTAAACAGTAGCTATCGCTGTGCAGGCTAGGCTACACACTGTTAGCTAGGTCTCACTAGACAACTACCATGTGCAGTAAACAGTAACTATCGCTGTGCAGGCTAGGCTACGCACCGTTAGCTAGGTCTTACTAGACAACTACCATGTGCTGTAAACAGTAGCTATCGCTGTGCAGGCTACGCACTGTTAGCTAGGTCTCACTAGACAACTACCATGTGCTGTAAACAGTAGCTATCGCTGTGCAGGCTAGGCTACGCACTGTTAGCTAGGTCTCACTAGACAACTACCATGTGCTGTAAACAGTAGCTATCGCTGTGCAGGCTACGCACTGTTAGCTAGGTCTCACTAGACAACTACCATGTGCTGTAAACAGTAGCTATCGCTGTGCAGGCTACGCACTGTTAGCTAGGTCTCACTAGACAACTACCATGTGCTGTAAACAGTAGCTATCGCTGTGCAGGCTACGCACTGTTAGCTAGGTCTCACTAGACAACTACCATGTGCTGTAAACAGTAGCTATCGCTGTGCAGGCTAGGCTACGCACTGTTAGCTAGGTCTCACTAGACAACTACCATGTGCTGTAAACAGTAGCTATCGCTGTGCAGGCTAGGCTACACACTGTTAGCTAGGTCTCACTAGACAACTACCATGTGCAGTAAACAGTAACTATCGCTGTGCAGGCTAGGCTACGCACCGTTAGCTAGGTCTTACTAGACAACTACCATGTGCTGTAAACAGTAGCTATCGCTGTGCAGGCTACGCACTGTTAGCTAGGTCTCACTAGACAACTACCATGTGCTGTAAACAGTAGCTATCGCTGTGCAGGCTAGGCTACGCACTGTTAGCTAGGTCTCACTAGACAACTACCATGTGCTGTAAACAGTAGCTATCGCTGTGCAGGCTACGCACTGTTAGCTAGGTCTCACTAGACAACTACCATGTGCTGTAAACAGTAGCTATCGCTGTGCAGGCTACGCACTGTTAGCTAGGTCTCACTAGACAACTACCATGTGCTGTAAACAGTAGCTATCGCTGTGCAGGCTACGCACTGTTAGCTAGGTCTCACTAGACAACTACCATGTGCTGTAAACAGTAGCTATCGCTGTGCAGGCTAGGCTACACACTGTTAGCTAGGTCTCACTAGACAACTACCATGTGCAGTAAACAGTAGCTATCGCTGTGCAGGCTAGGCTACGCACCGTTAGCTAGGTCTTACTAGACAACTACCATGTGCTGTAAACAGTAGCTATCGCTGTGCAGGCTACGCACTGTTAGCTAGGTCTCACTAGACAACTACCATGTGCTGTAAACAGTAGCTATCGCTGTGCAGGCTAGGCTACGCACCGTTAGCTAGGTCTTACTAGACAACTACCATGTGCTGTAAACAGTAGCTATCGCTGTGCAGGCTACGCACTGTTAGCTAGGTCTCACTAGACAACTACCATGTGCTGTAAACAGTAGCTATCGCTGTGCAGGCTAGGGCTACGCACTGTTAGCTAGGTCTCACTAGACAACTACCATGTGCAGTAAACAGTAACTATCGCTGTGCAGGCTAGGCTACGCACTGTTAGCTAGGTCTCACTAGACAACTACCATGTGCTGTAAACAGTAGCTATCGCTGTGCAGGCTACGCACTGTTAGCTAGGTCTCACTAGACAACTACCATGTGCTGTAAACAGTAGCTATCGCTGTGCAGGCTAGGCTACGCACTGTTAGCTAGGTCTCACTAGACAACTACCATGTGCAGTAAACAGTAACTATCGCTGTGCAGGCTAGGCTACGCACTGTTAGCTAGGTCTCACTAGACAACTACCATGTGCTGTAAACAGTAGCTATCGCTGTGCAGGCTACGCACTGTTAGCTAGGTCTCACTAGACAACTACCATGTGCTGTAAACAGTAGCTATCGCTGTGCAGGCTAGGCTACGCACTGTTAGCTAGGTCTCACTAGACAACTACCATGTGCTGTAAACAGTAGCTATCGCTGTGCAGGCTACGCACTGTTAGCTAGGTCTCACTAGACAACTACCATGTGCTGTAAACAGTAGCTATCGCTGTGCAGGCTACGCACTGTTAGCTAGGTCTCACTAGACAACTACTATGTGCTGTAAACAGTAGCTATCGCTGTGCAGGCTACGCACTGTTAGCTAGGTCTCACTAGACAACTACTATGTGCTGTAAACAGTAGCTATCGCTGTGCAGGCTACGCACTGTTAGCTAGGTCTCACTAGACAACCACCATGTGCAGTAAACAGTAGCTATCGCTGTGCAGGCTAGGCTACGCACCGTTAGCTAGGTCTCACTAGACAACTACTATGTGCTGTAAACAGTAGCTATCGCTGTGCAGGCTACGCACTGTTAGCTAGGTCTCACTAGACAACTACCATGTGCAGTAAACAGTAGCTATCGCTGTGCAGGCTACGCACTGTTAGCTAGGTCTCACTAGACAACTACCATGTGCTGTAAACAGTAGCTATCGCTGTGCAGGCTACGCACTGTTAGCTAGGTCTCACTAGACAACTACCATGTGCTGTAAACAGTAGCTATCGCTGTGCAGGCTAGGCTACGCACTGTTAGCTAGGTCTCACTAGACAACTACCATGTGCAGTAAACAGTAGCTATCGCTGTGCAGGCTAGGCTACGCACTGTTAGCTAGGTCTCACTAGACAACTACCATGTGCTGTAAACAGTAGCTATCGCTGTGCAGGCTACGCACTGTTAGCTAGGTCTCACTAGACAACTACCATGTGCTGTAAACAGTAGCTATCGCTGTGCAGGCTAGGGCTACGCACTGTTAGCTAGGTCTCACTAGACAACTACCATGTGCAGTAAACAGTAACTATCGCTGTGCAGGCTAGGCTACGCACTGTTAGCTAGGTCTCACTAGACAACTACCATGTGCTGTAAACAGTAGCTATCGCTGTGCAGGCTACGCACTGTTAGCTAGGTCTCACTAGACAACTACCATGTGCTGTAAACAGTAGCTATCGCTGTGCAGGCTAGGCTACGCACTGTTAGCTAGGTCTCACTAGACAACTACCATGTGCTGTAAACAGTAGCTATCGCTGTGCAGGCTACGCACTGTTAGCTAGGTCTCACTAGACAACTACCATGTGCTGTAAACAGTAGCTATCGCTGTGCAGGCTACGCACTGTTAGCTAGGTCTCACTAGACAACTACTATGTGCTGTAAACAGTAGCTATCGCTGTGCAGGCTACGCACTGTTAGCTAGGTCTCACTAGACAACTACCATGTGCTGTAAACAGTAGCTATCGCTGTGCAGGCTACGCACTGTTAGCTAGGTCTCACTAGACAACTACCATGTGCTGTAAACAGTAGCTATCGCTGTGCAGGCTACGCACTGTTAGCTAGGTCTCACTAGACAACTACCATGTGCAGTAAACAGTAGCTATCGCTGTGCAGGCTACGCACTGTTAGCTAGGTCTCACTAGACAACTACCATGTGCTGTAAACAGTAGCTATCGCTGTGCAGGCTACGCACTGTTAGCTAGGTCTCACTAGACAACTACCATGTGCAGTAAACAGTAGCTATCGCTGTGCAGGCTACGCACTGTTAGCCAGGTCTCACTAGACAACTACCATGTGCTGTAAACAGTAGCTATCGCTGTGCAGGCTACGCACTGTTAGCTAGGTCTCACTAGACAACTACCATGTGCAGTAAACAGTAGCTATCGCTGTGCAGGCTAGGCTACGCACCGTTAGCTAGGTCTCACTAGACAACTACCATGTGCTGTAAACAGTAGCTATCGCTGTGCAGGCTAGGCTACGCACCGTTAGCTAGGTCTTACTAGACAACTACCATGTGCTGTAAACAGTAGCTATCGCTGTGCAGGCTACGCACTGTTAGCTAGGTCTCACTAGACAACTACCATGTGCTGTAAACAGTAGCTATCGCTGTGCAGGCTAGGCTACGCACTGTTAGCTAGGTCTCACTAGACAACTACCATGTGCTGTAAACAGTAGCTATCGCTGTGCAGGCTACGCACCGTTAGCTAGGTCTCACTAGACAACTACCATGTGCTGTAAACAGTAGCTATCGCTGTGCAGGCTAGGCTACGCACTGTTAGCTAGGTCTCACTAGACAACTACTATGTGCTGTAAACAGTAGCTATCGCTGTGCAGGCTAGGCTACACACTGTTAGCTAGGTCTCACTAGACAACTACCATGTGCTGTAAACAGTAGCTATCGCTGTGCAGGCTACGCACTGTTAGCTAGGTCTCACTAGACAACTACCATGTGCTGTAAACAGTAGCTATCGCTGTGCAGGCTACGCACTGTTAGCTAGGTCTCACTAGACAACTACCATGTGCTGTAAACAGTAGCTATCGCTGTGCAGGCTACGCACTGTTAGCTAGGTCTCACTAGACAACTACCATGTGCAGTAAACAGTAGCTATCGCTGTGCAGGCTACGCACTGTTAGCTAGGTCTCACTAGACAACTACCATGTGCTGTAAACAGTAGCTATCGCTGTGCAGGCTACGCACTGTTAGCTAGGTCTCACTAGACAACTACCATGTGCTGTAAACAGTAGCTATCGCTGTGCAGGCTAGCTACGCACTGTTAGCTAGGTCTCACTAGACAACTACCATGTGCTGTAAACAGTAGCTATCGCTGTGCAGGCTACGCACTGTTAGCTAGGTCTCACTAGACAACTACCATGTGCTGTAAACAGTAGCTATCGCTGTGCAGGCTAGGCTACGCACTGTTAGCTAGGTCTCACTAGACAACTACCATGTGCTGTAAACAGTAGCTATCGCTGTGCAGGCTGGCTACGCACTGTTAGCTAGGTCTCACTAGACAACTACCATGTGCTGTAAACAGTAGCTATCGCTGTGCAGGCTAGGCTACGCACTGTTAGCTAGGTCTCACTAGACAACTACCATGTGCTGTAAACAGTAGCTATCGCTGTGCAGGCTAGGCTACGCACTGTTAGCTAGGTCTCACTAGACAACTACCATGTGCTGTAAACAGTAGCTATCGCTGTGCAGGCTACGCACTGTTAGCTAGGTCTCACTAGACAACTACCATGTGCTGTAAACAGTAGCTATCGCTGTGCAGGCTACGCACTGTTAGCTAGGTCTCACTAGACAACTACCATGTGCTGTAAACAGTAGCTATCGCTGTGCAGGCTACGCACTGTTAGCTAGGTCTCACTAGACAACTACCATGTGCTGTAAACAGTAGCTATCGCTGTGCAGGCTAGGCTACGCACTGTTAGCTAGGTCTCACTAGACAACTACCATGTGCTGTAAACAGTAGCTATCGCTGTGCAGGCTAGGCTACACTGTACAGTAACTCAGTGTCTGACAGGGAAAAGGCTTTAGATAACTCAGATTGGAGTAGAGGGATTTTATTGTCAACCATTTAAACTAGAGCTCTCAAATCCAACAAAGATCTGTTTTCACAAAAATGGGAATCGAGGCAAACCAAAGAATGATTGATGACTTCTCTACAGAACCAGTACACACCCAGTCCCTTAGGTGGAAACAATATTGAACTTAAAATAACTGTCATCTCAACTCAAATGAAAACTCCCAGAAATCCTATGGGGAATTATTATCAAGCAAAAGTTCTTCCACTCAAACAATGCATAATGTGGCATTCAATATGTGTAATGTTCTGTGTGCATGCCATGCATGCCATACATGTTATATCTAGTCCCCCTAATAGGGATGAGGTGAAGGGACTTGCACAAGGCACAATGTTTTTCTCAGAACAAAGTCTGTGGCTTTACATAGCTGGGTCCAAGCGAAGTGGTACTGTAGCGATGTGGGGTTGAACCTGCATTACTCCACAGACCTCTGTTGATCTTAGCGAAGAACCAGTCCTCAGACCTCTATGTTGATCTTAGCAAAGCGGTACTGCATTGACCCAGGGTTCCGTAGCAGCACCAATCCTCTCTGGCTGTCAGGCTGTCTGAGCAGGGTGTGTAGGAGCCCAGTGAGGCTGAGGAACCCAAGAGCCTCCCCACAGCCAGCCGACAGGGAGAAGTCCCCCTGGGTCACCCAGCCCAGAGTCACCCTGGAGCAGTGGGAGGTGACGCTGGGCAGGGGCTCCGGCCAGAGACCCAGGGTCAGGGCTGAGGTACAGGAGGAAGAGGGGGTGGTGATGTCTGGACCCAGAGTGAGGCTGGAAGAGGAACTGGGCTCAGGACCAGGGTTGACACTAGGGGCTGGGGCGGAGGCAGGGTCAGACTGCTTGTTTTCAGGCTTGGCGGAGGACGATGCTCCAGGTTTGTTGTGGTCCTTCTTGTGTGGGCGTTTGACACGGCTCTTGAAGTGGTCAGTGTGGAGAGGCTCCTGGGGGCCGGTGCAGCCCGGCTCCTTCCGAACCAGCTGGAGGTCATCTGCGGTGGGGACGCACACCAGAGCGTGCTGCTCCGGTCGGCCCTTGGTGAGGAGGGAGAGACGGGTCCACACCAGGCTGCCTCCACCGTGGGCCGAGAGGAGAGACGCTGCAACGTTACGGTTGAGTGGTGGCGTTGAGCCCAGGTTACGTGCCCTCTGACATTTAGAGGAAGTGGGGCGACACCAAGCTGACAGCTGCCTTAGAGACTTCCTGTTCCTGTAGAACACAGAGACAAAAAAAAAAAAAATCAGGGATCAGTGTTCATACTGCGGAACACAGAAACACCCAATCACAGCTCAGCGTTTATATAATACGGCCACGACTTCTAGGAAAGCCACTCTGTACCCTCAGTGAACCAACAAAGTGGTCTTAAAAAGGTATGAAATGTTTGTTTTTTTTAACCGCACAGTGATTCCCAGCACCACAAAATGGATGCAGCCAAAACGCAGTAAAATCTAATAAAATTTGAGCTCATGAAGTCAGCCATTACTCTAAGCTGCTGATTTACCGAGGACAATCTCTGATGTATGGCAGTAATTTGGGTCTGGATGTTCTCATCATGAAAGGTAGGCTGGGGAGGGGTTATGCATCAGAGCTGTCAAACACTACGCTACACTTTGGGGAAAAAAAGATAGTCATTATTAAAACAAAAATAGGGGTCTTTATAAAGGTGAAACGCAATTATTAAAACATGATGAATTAATACTATTAGTTATGCAGAGGAGAGGATGAAACTAATAGTGGATATAATGAAAAACACTTTAATACTGCGATTCAGGGCTCTAGTCAATCTGTGAAGCTGAAACTCTACAGATTCCGCTATAGAAATGTAAAGATGATGTCCTATTGAGCCGACGTATGCAGCGTTTACCGTGAATGCAGCCTCCGCTAAAGCGGGAACGTTGCCTTTAAAATGTCAATCACGCTGTAAAGATGAACTTCCACGACACGGATTGAATAGAGCCCTAACAGAATATGAGGAGGACATCGGACTTAGGAACTTTCCCTTACAAAACATGTCGTTTGTGATGTGAAAACACGGGCTAAGCAGGATACTATGAGCTAGTTAAGATGTGTCTTATTGACAGGTTAGCTGACGTCGTCACGAAAATGAAAAATAAGTGCACGCTTCAAATGGGGCAGAAGGCCGTGTGTCGTAATGATTCTGGATGGTCAGATCGCTAGCAACAATGACCAGAAGCTGCCTTGTGGGGAATCGTAGGCGTCTCGTTTCAGCTAGTTATCTTGTTCTTGATACCATGTCTTGTTTTGAGATGTTTTGACTGATGTCATGTCTATGCTAATATGGCAAACATTCGCTAGCTTACCAACAACAACTGGAACGATGGATTTGAGAGACAACGAGTGCTCATTGTGCAAATGTATTTATGTTTTCAATAAACATTAGAGACTAAATATAGTTGACATGTCAACAATCTAAGCCAACCCCGTCTGTTTTGTTGAATACTCGATTCTGATTGGGTAGAAGGGCATTCTAGAGTGTGCATTAACTTCAGATATACGGACAGTTGAGAAGATATTGGACACCTCTGAAGTAGTTCCAACAATAGATGCCTCATAACGTTCTAAATATCACTGCACCAAGCGGCCCTACCACATGGTCCATTATTTACAGATGATGTCCAGAGCTCAGTGTTTAACCCTTACATATACAGCATCATCCATAAGTGGCATCTACCTCAAGACTGTGAAGTTACTCTGGGGTGGTGTCACTTCCTGTTCCATCGGTGCGACAGCCTCCTCTCCTCCTCTTCCTCCTCCCTCCTTCACAATGAACTCCCACTCCTCGGCCAGCTGTTGCCAGGGACAACGGAACGGAGCCAGGCAGCCGTGTTTGATGTAATTGGTCCGTTTGGCTGGTGGGCGCCTACAGAGGTCAGGGGTCATGTTCTAGTTAAACTGTTTCAGGGCACGAGGGGCAGCCCAGCCGTTTAAATAACAATAATCCATAACACAGTCATTAGCCTCCACTGGAAATTAGCTCAATATCCAACTCAAAAGGATAGTTTTATATTAAAACTCTCACCAGTAATATGACTTGAATCTCAATAACAGTGTTATTACAGATCCTTTATTAATATGTTGGTTACATTATGGAACATCCAGAATACCAGTGAGTTGGACTTTCTTTATCAAACATTGAGTTTTTCCCTCAATACACCTGGAGTTACATCAGGTGATGCCAAACCCCCCTCCTCACCTCCTGAACTTGGCCAGCAGCTCAGCCTCCTGCTCTTCCTGGAAGCGTGCTCCTGCAGGGCAGTCTGGGTAGTCGTGGGGAAAGTGAGGCTCTCCTTTATTCTGGGCGTGTTTCAGACTCATCCTCAGCCCTCCGATTCGTACTCCTCTATAAACCTGAAGGAGAGGAGAGGAGAGGAGTGGAGGGGAACAGAGCAGTGGAGAGGAGAGAAGGGGAACAGAGGAGAGGAGAGGAGGTGGAGGGGAACAGAGGAGAGGAGGTGGAGGGGAGAGGAGAGGAGAGGGAGGGGGTTGAACAGACATGTTTGTAGTGATTAGTAATTTGTCTACATAAAGGAGGGGGTCCTCAAAAAGCACTATATCCACAATGTAAGTAGTGCACTATATAGGGAATAAGGTACCATTGGGTCCTGGTCTAAAGTAGTGCACTATATAGGGAATAAGTTGCCATTGGGTCCTGGTCTAAAGTAGTGCACTATATAGGGAATAGGGTACCATTGGGTCCTGGTCTAAAGTAGTGCACTATATAGGGAATAAGTTGCCATTGGGTCCTGGTCTAAAGTAGTGCACTATATAGGGAATAGGGTGCCATAGGGTCCTGGTCTAAAGTAGTGCACTATATAGGGAATAAGGTGCCATTGGGTCCTGGTCTAAAGTAGTGCACTATATAGGGAATAAGGTGCCATTGGGTCCTGGTCTAAAGTAGTGCACTATATAGGGAATAGGGTACCATTGGCTCCTGATCTAAAGTAGTGCACTATATAGGGAATAAGTTGCCATTGGGTCCTGGTCTAAAGTAGGGCACTATATAGGGAATAAGGTGCCATTGGGTCCTGGTCTAAAGTAGTGCACTATATAGGGAATAGGGTACCATTGGCTCCTGATCTAAAGTAGTGCACTATATAGGGAATAAGGTACCATTGGCTCCTGGTCTAAAGTAGTGCACTATATAGGGAATAAGTTGCCATTGGGTCCTGGTCTAAAGTAGTGCACTATATAGGGAATAAGGTACCATTTAAGCTGCAACATCAGTGTGTAGTCCATACCAGAGGTACCCAGAAGGCCATGCCCCAGGCCTTGGGTAGCAGCAGGTCCCAGCCCGACCCCCAGGACCCCATCTCTGTGCCCTGGCTCTTCCCAGACTGCTGCACCAGTAGGACGGGTACTCTACCCTGCAGGGGGGTGGGTAGTCTGGAGCCCGGGACCAGAACATCATTACGCAGTCTGTTTAGTTCCTGCAGACAGAGAGAGGAAGGATATGGGAGACACAAACCACGTTTCCATCCAAAGTTTTTAATGCAAGTCACAGCGTATGATAATGAATCACCACAGGTGTGACCGTATGATAATGATTCACCACAGGTGTGACCGTATGATAATGAATCACCACAGGTGTGACCGTATGATAATGAATCACCACAGGTGTGACCGTATGATAATGAATCACCACAGGTGTGACCGTATGATAATGAACCACCACAGGTGTGACCGTATGATAATGAACCACCACAGGTGTGACCGTATGATAATGAATCACCACAGGTGTGACCGTATGATAATGATTCACCACAGGTGTGACCGTATGATAATGAATAACCGCAGGTGTGACCGTATGATAATTAATCACCACAGGTGTGACCGTATGATAATGAATCACCACAGGTGTGACCGTATGATAATGATTCACCACAGGTGTGACCGTATGATAATGAATCACCACAGGTGTGACCGTATGATAATGATTCACCACAGGTGTGACCGTATGATAATGAATCACCACAAGTGTGACCGTATGATAATGAATCACCACAGGTGTGACCGTATGATAATGAATCACCACAGGTGTGACCGTATGATAATGAATCACCACAGGTGTGACCGTATGATAATGAATCACCACAGGTGTGACCGTATGATAATGAATCACCACAGGTGTGACCGTATGATAATGATTCACCACAGGTGTGACCGTATGATAATGAATGACCACAGGTGTGACCGTATGATAATGAATCACCACAGGTGTGACCGTATGATAATGATTCACCACAGGTGTGACCGTATGATAATGAATAACCGCAGGTGTGACCGTATGATAATTAATCACCACAGGTGTGACCGTATGATAATGAATCACCACAGGTGTGACCGTATGATAATGATTCACCACAGGTGTGACCGTATGATAATGAATCACCACAGGTGTGACCGTATGATAATGATTCACCACAGGTGTGACCGTATGATAATGAATCACCACAAGTGTGACCGTATGATAATGAATCACCACAGGTGTGACCGTATGATAATGAATCACCACAGGTGTGACCGTATGATAATGAATCACCACAGGTGTGACCGTATGATAATGAATCACCACAGGTGTGACCGTATGATAATGAATCACCACAGGTGTGACCGTATGATAATGATTCACCACAGGTGTGACCGTATGATAATGAATGACCACAGGTGTGACCGTATGATAATGATTCACCACAGGTGTGACCGTATGATAATGAATCACCACAGGTGTGACCGTATGATAATGAATCACCACAGGCGTGACCGTATGATAATGAATCACCACAGGTGTGACCGTATGATAATGATTCACCGCAGGTGTCATAGAAACAGTGTCGCTACAATTTCACAAATGTCAACAGAAAAATGTTCCTTAGACAGTTCCCGCCTGATCTTTTTGTGTTGGTAAAATGTATTATGCAAAGTAAACTTGGAGTCAGGCCATGATATGTTACGTTGTACTTCCACATGGAGAAGCATTAAGAGTTTATAGGCAGATTAAATACGTTCTGCTGAGCTTCATGGTGGTGATGGAGGGTGATGAGCTTCATGGTGGTGATGGAGGGTGGTGATGGAGGTGTGATGAGCTTCATGGTGGTGATGGAGGGTGATGAGCTTCATGGTGGTGATGGAGGGTGATGAGCTTCATGGTGGTGATGGAGGGTGATGAGCTTCATGGTGGTGATGGAGGGTGATGAGCATCATGGTGGTGATGGAGGGTGATGAGCATCATGGTGGTGATGGAGGGTGGTGATGGAGGGTGATGAGCTTCATGTACATTTCCAATAAATAGAGGGTTTTATTAGAATGCTGGTGACATGATGATCAACGCCTGGCTGCCAATTACCAAATAAAAATATGTCTCTTCTCCATATAACCTACTCTGTCCACTGACAGGGAACTGGTCTGTAGAACATGGTCCAGAACCTGTTGTCTATAGAACATGGTCCAGAACCTGTTGTCTGTAGAACATGGTCCAGAACCTGTTGTCTGTAGAACATGGTCCAGAACCTGTTGTCTGTAGAACATGGTCCAGAACCTGTTGTCTGTAGAACATGGTCCAGAACCTGTTGTCTGTAGAACATTGTCCAGAACCTGTTGTCTGTAGAACATGGTCCAGAACCTGTTGTCTGTAGAACATGGTCCAGAACCTGTTGTCTGTAGAACATGGTCCAGAACCTGTTGTCTGTAGAACATGGTCCAGAACCTGTTGGCTATAGAACATGGTCCAGAACCTGTTGGCTATAGAACATGGTCCAGAACCTGTTGTCTGTAGAACATGGTCCAGAACCTGTTGTCTGTAGAACATGGTCCAGAACCTGTTGGCTATAGAACATGGTCCAGAACCTGTCAGGGAACATACTATTATAGAGCTTAACAGTTTCTGTGACAAAACCATAGAGTTGAAAATGCGATGGAAGCCCATCTAACTTGTTTATTCGGTACCTGGGAATTTAACAACAGAAGGTATTATTATCTCCACTACGTCGTCTCACACAGCCTTTATCTGCAACAAGTCAATGTGATGGAAATCTCTGGTGGGACAATGTGCATATTGTTTTTATGTGGATTTTTGAATATTCACATGAAAATCTGTCGCCAATTGGATGGAAACCTAGCTACAGATGCAGTCAAGGATTCAATTAAACAGCAGGGTGGATTCTCGGAGAACAATCAAACATGACAGAGGAAACAAGATTGGACTCTTCTTCCTGGGTAGAGTCTCCTGGGGGACACACCTTTAGTAATGATATATTGACAGACATGATGCTACGGTTCAGTACCTGGTCTGTCATCTTGTTGTGTGTGACGTTGTCGCGGACAGACCGGTCCCACAGGGAACTCTGGCTGAGGTGTTCAGGGATCCCCTTTAACATCAGTTCCCTCCTCTTCTCTTCGTTCACTCCTGAAACAACATGACAGAGGGCATACTCCCGTATGACCAGGTACTCAGGAGAGTGTGTAGACTGGAGGAAGCACCCAACTAGCTGGCAACATCTATGGCTTCACCTAGTAGCTCTATATCCACTAAATAAGGAAGCAGAAGTGTGTGATGCAACACCCAGCCAGTTACTAAAAGGTAAATAAGAGAATCCCCTCTCCACTGGGGTTCTCTGCCTCTAACCCTGTTGCAGGGGCTGAGTCACTGGCTTGCTGGTGCTCTTTCATGCCGTCCCTGGGAGGGGTGCGTCACTTGAGTGGGTTGAGTTACTGACGTGATCTTCCTGTCTGGGTTGGCGCCCCCCCCTTGGTTTGTGCTGTGGTGGAGACCTCTGTGGGCTATACTCGGCCTTGTCTCAGGATTGTAAGTTGGTGGTTGGGGATATCCCTCTAGTGGTGCGGGGGCTGTGCTTTGGCGGAGTGGGTGGGGTTATATCCTTCCTGTTTGGCCCTGTCCGGGGTTTCTTCGGATGGGGCCACAGTGTCTCCGGACCGCTCCTGTCTCAGCCTCCAGTATTTATGCTGCAGTAGTTTA
This sequence comes from Coregonus clupeaformis, assembly GCF_020615455.1. Taxonomy (NCBI): domain Eukaryota; kingdom Metazoa; phylum Chordata; class Actinopteri; order Salmoniformes; family Salmonidae; genus Coregonus; species Coregonus clupeaformis. Next base: position 37,637,969 of record NC_059209.1, on the reverse strand, counting down.
TGTGTCGGGGGCTGGGGTTAGTTGGTTATACCTGGAGTACTTCTCCTGTCTTATCCAGTGTCCTGTGTGAATTTAAGTATGCTCTCTCTAATTCTCTCGTTCTCTCTTTCTCTCTGAGAACCTGAGCCCTAGGACCATACGTCAGGACTACCGGGCATGATGACACCTTGCTGTCCCCAGTCCGCCTGGCCTTGCTGCTATTCCAGTTTCAACTGTTCTGCCTGCGGCTACGAAACCCCTACCTGTCCCAGACCTGCTGTTTTCAACTCTTTAATGATCGGCTATGAAAAGCCAACTGAGAGACCTGAGCCCTAGGACCATACGTCGGGACTACCGGCCGTGGTGACTCCTTGCTGTCCCCAGTCCGCCTGGCCTTGCTGCTATTCCAGTTTCAACTGTTCTGCCTGCGGTTATGGAACCCCTACCTGTCCCAGACCTGCTGTTTTCAACTCTTAATGATCGGCTATGAAAAGCCAACTGAGATTTATTCCTGATTATTATTTGACCATGCTTGTCACTTATGAACATTTTTGAACATCTTGGCATGGTTCTGTTATAATCTCCACCCGGCACAGCCAGAAGAGGACTGGCCACCCCTCATAGCCTGGTTCCTCTCTAGGTTTCTTCCTAGGCTTTCGCCTTTCTAGGGAGTTTTTCCTAGCCACCGTGCTTCTACACCTGCATTACTAGCTGTTTGGGGTTTTAGGCTGGGTTTCTGTACAGCACTTCGAGATATTAGCTGATGTAAGAAGGGCTATATAAAATAAAATTGATTGATTGATTGATTGATTGAAGTGTGTGTGACCCTCTGTGGGCGTGGTCTGAGCACAGGGTCCTGCCAGGATTCGAACCTGGGACATCTGCATGGATGAGCAGAGGCTCCCCAGGAGCACAGGACCAGAGAAGACCCACAACCAGCCTCAGACAGGACCAGAGAAGACCCACAACCAGCCTCAGACAGGACCAGAAGACCAGAGAAGACCCACAACCAGCCTCAGACAGGACCAGAGAAGACCCACAACCAGCCTCAGACAGGACCAGACGCTCAGACAGGACCAGAGAAGACCCACAACCAGCCTCAGACAGGACCAGAAGACCAGAGAAGACCCACAACCAGCCTCAGACAGGACCAGAGAAGACCCACAACCAGCCTCAGACAGGACCAGAGAAGACCCACAACCAGCCTCAGACAGGACCAGAAGACCAGAGAAGACCCACAACCAGCCTCAGACAGGACCAGAGAAGACCCACAACCAGCCTCAGACAGGACCAGAGAAGACCCACAACCAGCCTCAGACAGGACCAGAAGACCAGAGAAGTACCCACAGAACCTCCCTACCCTCAGGACCTATTCCCAGGACTATCACATTCACAAACACAGGGTCCTGTTCAGCAGGGCACAATGTATTACATTTTCTTGCATGCGTTCTGATTGGATATTAGGTAGTAGGGCTACCTCACAGTTTCACTCCTATGTGTGTGTTCTGAGCATGGCCCAGGTATAATCACCCTAAAGGAGTATAATAATGTAATGTCAACTATATCCGACCCGTCTGAACCACCCCCCACCCTGCCTGCTGGCTCAGAGGTTACCTTGTTCCTTCCTGATGTCGGGCACGGCCACGCTTCTCTTGTTTGGTAAGGTCAATCTGGGGTCATCCACCGTCAGACCCAGAACTGAGCCGGCTGGGACCTCCGCTGTGGAGAACACACCTGAGGGGGAGACAGACGGGCACAGACATGAGTTACGCTTTGGTGCCTCTAGGGCCATTCAGAAAACTGATTCAGGACCTTATTACGGATGAATGTGTGTTTCCTGTGACCGTGTTTTAGTTTATGCTTTGCATTTTCTATTTATTTTTGTCATTTAGGGCTCATCTGCATAAAGAGACCCTGGTCTCAGTAGGACTCCCTGATCAAAAAGGATATATATATATACAGTACCAGTCAAAAGTTTGGACACACCTACTCATTCAAGGGTTTTCCCTTTATTTGTACTATTTTCTACATTGTAGAATAATAGTGAAGACAAAACTATGAAATAACACATATGGAATCATGTAGTAACCAAAAAAAGTGTTAAACAAATGAAAATATATTTTATATTTGAGATTCTTCAAATAGCCACCCTTTGCCTTGATGACAGCTTTGCACACTCTTGGAAAAGTATTCAAGGTGAAGCTAGTTGAGAGAATGCCAACAGTCTTGAAGGTGTTCCCACATATGCTGAGCACTTGTTGGCTGCTTTTCCTTCACTCTGCTGTCCGACTCATCCCAAACCATCTCAATTGGGTTGAGGTCGGGGGATTGTGGAGGCCAGGTCATCTGATGCAGCACTCCATCACTCTCCTTCTTGGTCAAATAGCCCTTACACAGCCTGGAGGTGTGTTGGGTCATTGTCCTGTTGAAAAACAAATGATAGTCCCACTAAAGCCCAAACCAGATGGGATGGCATATCGCTGCAGAATGCTGTGGTGGCCATGCTGGTTAAGTGTGCCTTGAATTCTAAATAAATCACAGACAGTGTCACCAGCAAAGCACCCCCACACCATAACACCACCTCCTCCATGCTTTACGGTGGGAAATACACATGCGGAGATCATCCGTTCACCCACACCGCATCTCAGAAAGACACGGCGGTTGGAACCATAAATCTCCAATTTGGACTCCAGACTAAAGGACAGATTTCCACCGGTCTAATGTCCATTGCTCGTGTTTCTTGGCCCAAGCAGGTCTCTTCTTCTTATTGGTGTCCTTTAGTAGTGGTTTCTTTGCAGAAATTTGACCATGAAGGCCTGATTCACACAGTCCCCTCTGAACAGTTGATGTTGAGATGTGTCTGCGACTTGAACTCTGTGAAACATTTATTTGGGCTGCAATTTCTGAGGCTGGTAACACTAATGAACTTATCCTCTGCAGCAGAGGTAACTCTGGGTCTTCCATTCCTGTGGCGGTCCTCATGAGAGCCAGTTTCGTCATAGCGCTTGATGGTTTTTGCGACTGCACTTGAAGAAACTTTCAAAGTTCTTGAAATGTTCCGTAGTAGCCTCTGTGATAGTGAAGGCTGTTTAACAGTCTGATGGCCTTGAGATAGAAGCTGTCTTTCAGTCTCTCTGTCCCAGCTTTGATGCACCTGTACTGACCTCGCCTTCTGGATGATAGCAGGGTGAACAGGCAGTGGCTCGGGTGGTAGTTGTCCTTGATGATATTTTTGGCCTTCCTGTGACATCGGGTGCTGTAGGTGTCCTGGAGGGCAGGTAGTTTGCCCCCGGTGATGCGTTCGGCAGACCGCACCACCCTCTGGAGAGCCCTGTGGTTGCGGGAGTGCAGTTGCCGTACCAGGCGGTGATACAGCCCGACAGGATGCTCTCAATTGTGCATCTGTAAAAGTTTGTGAGGGTCTTAGGGGCCAAGCCTAATTTCTTCAGCCTCCTGAGGTTGAAGAGACGCTGTTGCGCCTTCTTCACCACACTGTCTGTGTGGGTGGACCATTTCAGATTGTCAGTGATGTGTACGCTGATGAACTTGAAGCTTTCCACCTGCTCCACTGCGGTCCCGTCGATGTGGATAGGGGGGTGCTCCCTCTGCTGTCTCCTGAAGTCCACGATCATCTCCTTTGTTTTGTTGATATTGAGTGAGAGGTTATTTTCCTGGCATCACTCCGCCAGGGCCCTCACCTCCTCCCTGTAGGCTGTCTCATCGTTGTTGGTAATCAAGCCTACTACTGTTGTGTCGTCTGCAAACTTGATGATTGAGTTGGAGGCATGCGTGGCCACGCAGTCATGGGTGAACAGGGAGTACAGGAGGGGGCTGAGCACGCACCCTTGTGGGGCCCCTGTGTTGAGGATCAGCGAAGTGGAGGTGTTGTTTCCTACCTTCACCACCTGGGGGCGGCCCGTCAGGAAGTCCAGGACCCAGTTGCACAGGGCGGGGTTGACACCCAGGGCCTCGAGCTTAATGATGAGCTTGGAGGGTACTATGGTGTTGAATGCTGAGCTATAGTCAATGAACAGCATTCTTACATAGGTATTCCTCTTGTCCAGATGGGATAGGGCAGTGTGCAGTGTGATGCATCGTCTGTGGATCTATTGGGGCGGTAAGCAAATTGAAGTGGGTCTAGGGTGACAGGTAAGGTGGAGGTGATATGATCCTTGACTAGTCTCTCAAAGCACTTCATGATGACAGAAGTGAGTGCTACGGGGCGATAGTCGTTTAGTTCAGTTACCTTTGCTTTCTTGGGTACAGGAACAATGGTGGCCATCTTGAAGCAAGTGGGGACAGCAGACTGGGATAGGGAGAGATTGAATATGTCCGTAAACACTCCAGCCAGCTGGTCTGCGCATGCTCTGAGGACGTGGCTAGGAATGCCTTCTGGGCCGGCAGCCTTGCGAGGGTTAACACGTCTTGCAGCAAGACGTCGGTGTCTGCGACGTGGCTGGTTTTCCCTTTGTAGTCCGTGATTGTCTGTAGACCCTGCCACATACGTCTCCTGTCTGAGCCGTTGAATTGCGACTCCACTTTGTCTCGATATTGACTTGTTGTCTGTTTGATTGCCTTGCGGAGGGAACGACCACTCTGTTTGTATTCTGCCATATTCCCAGTCACCTTGTCATGGTTAAATGCAGTAATAATAATAATAATAATAATAATATGCCATTTAGCAGACGCTTTTATCCAAAGCGACTTACAGTCATGCGTGCATACATTTTTGTGTATGGGTGGTCCCGGGGATCGAACCCACTACCTTGGCGTTACAAGCGCCGTGCTCTACCAGCTGAGCTACAGAGGACCACGGTTCGTGCTTTCAGTTTTTCGCGAATGCTGCCATCTATCCACGGTTTCTGGTTAGGGTAGGTTTTAATAGTCACAGTGGGTACGACATCTCCTATACACTTCCTTATAAACCCACTCACCGAATCAGCGTCTATATTATTCCAGGTGACTACCTCATGAAGCTGGTTGAGAGAATGCCAAGAGTGTGCAAAGCTGTCATTAAGGCAAAGGGTGGCTACTTTGAAGAATCTCAAATATAAAATATATTTTGATTTGTTTAACACTTTTTTGGTTACTACATGATTCCATATGTGTTATTTCATAGTTTTGAGGTCTTCACTATTATTCTACAATGTAGAAAATAGTAAAAATAAAGAAAAACCCTGGAATGAGTAGGTGTGTCCAAACCTTTGACTGGTACTGTATATATTTGGTTTAAATACACACACAGTCCAATTGCGCCACTAACAAAGTATACAATAACAACTACTCTGAATGTTGATACACAACATGACATGATAATAAGATAATAATGTTGATCTAATCCAGGGCTCTCCAACCCTGTTCCTAGAGAGATACCCTCCTGTAGGTTTTAACTCCAACCCTGTTCCTGGAGAGAGATACCCTCCTGTAGATTTTAACTCCCCCTCCTGTAGGTTTTAACTCCAACCCTGTTCCTGGAGAGACACCCTCCTGTAGGTTTTAACTCCAACCCTGTTCCTGGAGAGAGATACCCTCCTGTAGGTTTTAACTCCAACCCTGTTCCTAGAGAGATACCCTCCTGTAGGTTTTAACTCCAACCCTGTTCCTGGAGAGAGATACCCTCCTGTAGGTTTTAACTCCAACCCTGTTCCTAGAGATACCCTCCTGTAGGTTTTAACTCCAACCCTGTTCCTAGAGAGATACCCTCCTGTAGGTTTTAACTCCAACCCTGTTCCTGGAGAGCTACCCTCCTGTAGGTTTTAACTCCAACCCTGTTCCTAGAGAGAGACCCTCCTGTAGGTTTTAACTCCAACCCTGTTCCTGGAGAGATACCCTCCTGTAGGTTTTAACTCCAACCCTGTTCCTGGAGAGCTACCCTCCTGTAGGTTTTAACTCCAACCCTGTTCCTGGAGAGAGATACCCTCCTGTAGGTTTTCACTCCAACCCTGTTCCTAGAGAGATACCCTCCTGTAGGTTTTAACTCCAACCCTGTTCCTGGAGAGATACCCTCCTGTAGGTTTACGCTCTAACCCTGTTCCTGGAGAGAGACCCTCCTGTAGGTTTACGCTCCAACCCTAATCTAGTTCACAATCATAATAATTAGCTGGTTGATAAGCTAAATCAGGTTAGTTACAGCTGGGGTTGAAACAAAAACCTACAGGAGGGTAGCTCTCCAGGAACAGGGTTGGAGAGCCCTGATCTATAATATAATAATTATAATATGCCATTTAGCAGACGCTTTTATCCAAAGCGACTTACAGTCATGTGTGCATACATTTTTACGTATGGGTGGTCCCGGGGATCGAACCCACAACCCTGGCGTTACAAGCGCCATGCTCTACCAGCTGAGCTACAGAGGACCACAAAATGTTACAATGTTTGTATTTACATGTTAGTCATTTAGCAGAGCGACTTACAGTTAGTGAGTGCATACATTTTTCATACTGGCCCCCCCGTGGGAATCGAACCCACAACCCTGGCGTTGCAAGCGCCGTGCTCTACCAACTGAGCTACAGGGGGACTGTAATCTAATGAATTGATGTGGTCCTCTGTAGCTCAGCTGGTAGAGAATGGCTCTTGTAACGCCAGGGTAGTGGGTTCGATCCCCGGGACCACCCATACGTAAAAATGTATGCGCACATGACTGTAAGTCGCTTTGGATAAAAGCGTCTGCTAAATGGCATATTTTTTGTTGTTGTTGTAATGAATGAGGAACGTAGCTGTAAGTAACCCACCTTTGAGGACGTTGAAGACACCAGCTTGTTGTCGATGAAGAGTCACGTTACAGTCGTCTCTGCAGTGATCTGACCACCAGAAGGGAGACGGTCCGGGATTACTAGCAGCCTGAAATAAAGACAGAACACCTGACTAACGCCTTACACTGGAACATACAGGATATTAGCTGACCTCTAGATAAATCATCCCAGGTTACAGGATATTAGCTGGCCTCTAGATAAATCATCCCAGGTTACAGGATATTAGCTGGTCTCTAGATAAATCATCCCAGGTTACAGGATATTAGCTGGCCTCTAGATAAATCATCCCAGGTTACAGGATATTAGCTGGCCTCTAGATAAATCATCCCAGGTTACAGGATATTAGCCGGTCTCTAGATAAATCATCCCAGGTTACAGGATATTAGCTGGTCTCTAGATAAATCATCCCAGGTTACAGGATATTAGCTGGTCTCTAGATAAATCATCCCAGGTTACAGGATATTAGCCGGTCTCTAGATAAATCATCCCAGGTTACAGGATATTAGCTGGCCTCTAGATAAATCATCCCAGGTTACAGGATATTAGCTGGCCTCTAGATAAATCATCCCAGGTTACAGGATATTAGCTGGCCTCTAGATAAATCATCCCAGGTTACAGGATATTAGCCGGTCTCTAGATAAATCATCCCAGGTTACAGGATATTAGCTGGCCTCTAGATAAATCATCCCAGGTTACAGGATATTAGCTGGTCTCTAGATAAATCATCCCAGGTTACAGGATATTAGCTGGTCTCTAGATAAATCATCCCAGGTTACAGGATATTAGCTGGCCTCTAGATAAATCATCCCAGGTTACAGGATATTAGCCGGTCTCTAGATAAATCATCCCAGGTTACAGGATATTAGCTGGCCTCTAGATAAATCATCCCAGGTTACAGGATATTAGCTGGTCTCTAGATAAATCATCCCAGGTTACAGGATATTAGCCGGTCTCTAGATAAATCATCCCAGGTTACAGGATATTAGCTGGCCTCTAGATAAATCATCCCAGGTTACAGGATATTAGCCGGTCTCTAGATAAATCATCCCAGGTTACAGGATATTAGCTGGCCTCTAGATAAATCATCCCAGGTTACAGGATATTAGCTGGCCTCTAGATAAATCATCCCAGGTTACAGGATATTAGCCGGTCTCTAGATAAATCATCCCAGGTTACAGGATATTAGCCGGTCTCTAGATAAATCATCCCAGGTTACAGGATATTAGCTGGCCTCTAGATAAATCATCCCAGGTTACAGGATATTAGCCGGTCTCTAGATAAATCATCCCAGGTTACAGGATATTAGCCGGTCTCTAGATAAATCATCCCAGGTTACAGGATATTAGCTGGCCTCTAGATAAATCATCCCAGGTTACAGGATATTAGCTGGCCTCTAGATAAATCATCCCAGGTTACAGGATATTAGCTGGCCTCTAGATAAATCATCCCAGGTTACAGGATATTAGCTGGTCTCTAGATAAATCATCCCAGGTTACAGGATATTAGCTGGCCTCTAGATAAATCATCCCAGGTTACAGGATATTAGCTGGTCTCTAGATAAATCATCCCAGGTTACAGGATATTAGCTGGCCTCTAGATAAATCATCCCAGGTTACAGGATATTAGCTGGCCTCTAGATAAATCATCCCGGGTTACAGGATATTAGCTGGCCTCTAGATAAATCATCCCAGGTTACAGGATATTAGCCGGTCTCTAGATAAATCATCCCAGGTTACAGGATATTAGCCGGTCTCTAGATAAATCATCCCAGGTTACAGGATATTAGCCGGTCTCTAGATAAATCATCCCAGGTTACAGGATATTAGCCGGCCTCTAGATAAATCATCCCAGGTTACAGGATATTAGCTGGCCTCTAGATAAATCATCCCAGGTTACAGGATATTAGCTGGCCTCTAGATAAATCATCCCAGGTTACAGGATATTAGCTGGCCTCTAGATAAATCATCCCAGGTTACAGGATATTAGCTGGCCTCTAGATAAATCATCCCAGGTTACAGGATATTAGCTGGCCTCTAGATAAATCATCCCAGGTTACAGGATATTAGCTGGCCTCTAGATAAATCATCCCAGGTTACAGGATATTAGCTGGCCTCTAGATAAATCATCCCAGGTTACAGGATATTAGCTGGCCTCTAGATAAATCATCCCAGGTTACAGGATATTAGCTGGTCTCTAGATAAATCATCCCAGGTTACAGGATATTAGCTGGCCTCTAGATAAATCATCCCAGGTTACAGGATATTAGCTGGCCTCTAGATAAATCATCCCAGGTTACAGGATATTAGCTGGCCTCTAGATAAATCATCCCAGGTTACAGGATATTAGCTGGCCTCTAGATAAATCATCCCAGGTTACAGGATATTAGCTGGCCTCTAGATAAATCATCCCAGGTTACAGGATATTAGCTGGCCTCTAGATAAATCATCCCAGGTTACAGGATATTAGCTGGCCTCTAGATAAATCATCCCAGGTTACAGGATATTAGCTGGCCTCTAGATAAATCATCCCAGGTTACAGGATATTAGCTGGCCTCTAGATAAATCATCCCAGGTTACAGGATATTAGCTGGCCTCTAGATAAATCATCCCAGGTTCTTACATCACAGTGTGTGGCAGGCGCCAAGGTTTCAGTCAGAACGGAATGTGATAGAGGTCCAATCAGACGATAGCGCACCATCTCCATGGTGAGATCACTGCAAAACAACAGTAAACAACAACAACATCCATGAAGTACACACGGTTGAGAATAAAGGGAGGGTTTATAAATTGACAGAAAACAATAAATGTATGACTAAATCCTGATGTATTAACATTCAGGAAGTCTTCACACCATCAAGGTGCCAACCTCCAGGCACAGCTAACACGGAGATGTGCTTAGAGCTTCAAGAGCCTCTGAAAGCAGTAAGGTTTGAACCAACCTGATGACTATGCCAGTGGTGCAGGACCTCCAGGTGACAGGTGTGGTACCAGACGTGGTGCTGCACCCCAGGAGCTTCTTGGCTGGTGGCCCTGCAGCCTCACGCTCCCCCGAGGACCACTTCCTCTTAGAACCAGAACCAGAGGCCTGCTCAGCCTCAGGACAAGCCCCAGGGCCATGGGCCAGAGTGGGGGTAGGGGCTGGGGTAGAGGTGGGCGCCAGGGCTGGCTGTGGGACAGGAAGCTCCACTGGAGCAGGTGGAAGTACAGCCTCAGAACACTGACAGACAGCCTGCAGCTCTGGGAGGAGATCCTGAAAACGGTTACAGTCATCACACAGTCATCACACAGTCATCACACAGTCATCACACAGCTATCACACAGCAGTTACTTTAAGGATGAATAATGAAAGCACTACATCGCCAGGCCTACTGACTATCAACAGCATTACCCTGTCACTTTACAGTATAAGATGGTACTTTACTGATCCCAACGGGGACATCTGATCGATGGTACTTTACTGATCCCAAAGGGGACATCTGATCGATAGTACTGTACTGATCCCAAAGGGGACATCTGATCGATAGTACTTTACTGATCCCAAAGGGGACATTTGATCGATAGTACTGTACTGATCCCAAAGGGGACATCTGATCGATAGTACTGTACTGATCCCAAAGGGGACATCTGATTGATAGTACTTTACTGATCCCAAAGGGGACATCTGATTGATAGTACTTTACTGATCCCAAAGGGGACATTTGATCGATAGTACTGTACTGATCCCAAAGGGGACATCTGATCGATAGTACTGTACTGATCCCAAACGGGACATCTGATTGATAGTACTTTACTGATCCCAAAGGGGACATCTGATTGATAGTACTTTACTGATCCCAAAGGGGACATCTGATCGATAGTACTTTACTGATCCCAAAGGGGACATCTGATCGATAGTACTTTACTGATCCCAAAGGGGACATCTGATCGATGGTACTGTACTGATCCCAAAGGGGACATCTGATTGATAGTACTTTACTGATCCCAAAGGGGACATCTGATCGATGGTACTTTACTGATCCCAAAGGGGACATCTGATCGATAGTACTTTACTGATCCCAAAGGGGACATCTGATCGATAGTACTTTACTGATCCCAAAGGGGACATCTGATCGATGGTACTTTACTGATCCCAAAGGGGACATCTGATCGATAGTACTTTACTGATCCCAAAGGGGACATCTGATCGATGGTACTTTACTGATCCCAAAGGGGACATCTGATCGATAGTACTTTACTGATCCCAAAGGGGACATCTGATCGATGGTACTTTACTGATCCCAAAGGGGACATCTGATTGATAGTACTTTACTGATCCCAAAGGGGACATCTGATCGATGGTACTTTACTGATCCCAAAGGGGACATCTGATCGATGGTACTTTACTGATCCCAAAGGGGACATCTGATCGATGGTACTTTACTGATCCCAAAGGGGACATCTGATCGATAGTACTTTACTGATCCCAAAGGGGACATCTGATTGATAGTACTTTACTGATCCCAAAGGGGACATCTGATCGATGGTACTTTACTGATCCCAAAGGGGACATCTGATCGATAGTACTTTACTGATCCCAAAGGGGACATCTGATCGATGGTACTTTACTGATCCCAAAGGGGACATCTGATCGATAGTACTTTACTGATCCCAAAGGGGACATCTGATCGATAGTACTTTACTGATCCCAAAGGGGACATCTGATCGATAGTACTTTACTGATCCCAAAGGGGACATCTGATTGCACCAGCTTACAGACAACGATAAAGACATTACACCATCAATGAATAGTTGAACGTTTGCTCAATACTTCTAATACTGATTTGATTCTGCATTTTAGTCCCTCTGACCGGTTTCATGGTGGGGTGCGCCCAGATCCACAGCTGTCTGTGTGTTGATCCCTGGTCGTCCTGGTCGTCCTGGCCCCGCCCCCGTGTTCTGGGTCTCCAGAGGAACGTTACAGGCCCCAGGGGCTGGAGAGGGTACTGTCCTGCCCTGTAAACCACCACACGGCCCTGTCTCCTGCCGGACACACACATGGCTGCTGCAAACGTAGGCCCTGTGGTTACAACAGATGTCGTCATCATCAATAATACCGTAAAGCAGAGGTCACATATTTGTATAGACCACCCAACTCGAAGAACCAATCCCACAGCTTTTCATACAGTTGGTTCAAGTTTTTCAAACTTTCTACTGAAATACTTGTATATTTCTCGAGACTGATGCTGCGTTTAGACGAGGGATGCAAAAAACGTCATACCAGTCAGCATAGCGATACTAGAAAGCAAGAAACGGGGTGACGGCAAAAGTAAGCCAGCACGACGGTATGCGTTGCTATGGTGATTTCACTAAACAGCGCAAATCAACATCCGGGTATAAAACAACGCTACTGCAGGTGGCAAAAGTTTAAATATTTTAACTCTGGTGGCAAGTCCCGTCTACCGTGGCGGCTGATGTCATTCACCGCCAGCCTCAACGGCCTTCACCGTCGTGCTCTCGTTGAAAACAATGACATCCGATTTTGCCGTCTACCTCGTACCATCTAAACGCAGCATGATTGACACTGTGGTTTGTTTGTGAGGAGTGAACAGGAAAAGCAGTACTCACCAGCTTCCTTGCTGGTCAGCTTAGAGAGGGTAGCTAACAGCTGTTCCTCTGATCCCTGTAACTCCACACAGCAGTAGTAGGACATGTCCTGGGTAGACGGGGATACAGAGGATTCACTTTGGGATACATACTAACACTTCGAAATATGATTTTACTAGCTGGCAACTGCTGTATTCACATCTGATCACACAGCAAACATTTGTCGCTCATGTTCGTACCGCGTGAACACCAGACCTGGGTAGAAAACTGTTGTCATTTATTATATACTTTGTGTTACAGAGACTACTATTTTTGTAATCACAAAGTAAACCTATTTAGAAGAACTTGAAGTCAAGTGTTACTGTTTTCTTTTATACCTGTATTTCCTCTGTGTTTTGAAACTCCAAAGTGTTGAACTTTGAATGTTAAGATGAGTCCATGTCCTTCACTGTTGCCTAGATCTAGCTAAATGCCTGAAAATGACGTTTTCAGGCCTAAACATTTGTCTTATCACAAGTCATGTCCCAGGCCATTAGTTGAGTATATCCACCTACAGTGCCTTCAGAAAGTATTCACACCCATTGACTTTTTCCACATTTTGTTGTGTTACAGTCTGAATTTAAAAATTAATTAAATTTAGATTTTAAAATGTGTGTGAATAACTTCTGTGTTAGAAATTGAGATTTTTCCAGTCTAGCGAAGTCTCCAACCTCGCAAAAGGAAACTGGGCCAAACCCCCTCCCCCTATTTATAGATAATTGGTTGATTGGTTTTACTTGATTATCTACAGCTGGGGCCGGTTCAGGAGAATGGAAATGTACAGAATGTTCAGACAGATTGGAATAGTATATGAAACGGAGTGCTCTATTCATTTTATTTCTATCTGCAACATACCAATCCAGATACAGCCTTTCCATTAGTTGAAGGCAGCCAATCCAATCGTTTCAGAAAAGTTGTTTCTATAATACATAGGTCAGGAAGTATTTGTAAAAAGTATTTGCTTTCTGAGATCTGTATTCAAATAGTTTAGAAAAGGTCGTCTTTTTGGGGAATCTGTATTCAAATAATCCCCCAGAAATGTTTTTACTTTCCACAATGCATATTTAAAACTATAGTTATCCCAGGTCTGGTGAACTCATAACCTTATTCAGCAGTACTTTGAACAGGGCCCTATAATCAATCAATCAATCAAATGTATTTTATATTAGTTGTCCCAAAGTGCTTTATAGATATCCAGCCTAAACAGGCTCCGTGGGTAAAGACACTAACCTGCAGAAGACAGTGGGAGCTCATGGCTCTGCAGCAGGCTCTAACACTAACCTGCAGAAGACAGTGGGAGCTCATGGCTCTGCAGCAGGCTCTAACACTAACCTGCAGTAGACAGTGGGAGCTCATGGCTCTGCAGCAGGCTCTAACACTAACCTGCAGTAGACAGTGGGAGCTCATGGCTCTGCAGCAGGCTCTAACGCTAACCTGCAGTAGACAGTGGGAGCTCATGGCTCTGCAGCAGGCTCTAACACTAACCTGCAGTAGACAGTGGGAGCTCATGGCTCTGCAGCAGGCTCTAACGCTAACCTGCAGTAGACAGTGGGAGCTCATGACTCTGCAGCAGGCTCTAACACTAACCTGCAGTAGACAGTGGGAGCTCATGGCTCTGCAGCAGGCTCTAACACTAACCTGCAGTAGACAGTGGGAGCTCATGGCTCTGCAGCAGCCTCTAACGCTAACCTGCAGAAGACAGTGGGAGCTCATGGCTCTGCAGCAGGCTCTGTAACACTAACCTGCAGTAGACAGTGGGAGCTCATGGCTCTGCAGCAGCCTCTAACGCTAACCTGCAGAAGACAGTGGGAGCTCATGGCTCTGCAGCAGGCTCTGTAACACTAACCTGCAGTAGACAGTGGGAGCTCATGGCTCTGCAGCAGGCTCTGTAACACTAACCTGCAGTAGACAGTGGGAGCTCATGGCTCTGCAGCAGGCTCTGTAACACTAACCTGCAGTAGACAGTGGGAGCTCATGGCTCTGCAGCAGGCTCTAACACTAACCTGCAGTAGACAGTGGGAGCTCATGGCTCTGCAGCAGGCTCTGTAACACTAACCTGCAGTAGACAGTGGGAGCTCATGGCTCTGCAGCAGGCTCTAACACTAACCTGCAGTAGACAGTGGGAGCTCATGGCTCTGCAGCAGGCTCTAACACTAACCTGCAGTAGACAGTGGGAGCTCATGGCTCTGCAGCAGGCTCTAACGCTAACCTGCAGTAGACAGTGGGAGCTCATGGCTCTGCAGCAGGCTCTAACACTAACCTGCAGTAGACAGTGGGAGCTCATGGCTCTGCAGCAGGCTCTAACGCTAACCTGCAGTAGACAGTGGGAGCTCATGACTCTGCAGCAGGCTCTAACACTAACCTGCAGTAGACAGTGGGAGCTCATGGCTCTGCAGCAGGCTCTAACACTAACCTGCAGTAGACAGTGGGAGCTCATGGCTCTGCAGCAGGCTCTAACACTAACCTGCAGTAGACAGTGGGAGCTCATGGCTCTGCAGCAGGCTCTAACACTAACCTGCAGTAGACAGTGGGAGCTCATGGCTCTGCAGCAGGCTCTAACACTAACCTGCAGTAGACAGTGGGAGCTCATGGCTCTGCAGCAGGCTCTAACACTAACCTGCAGTAGACAGTGGGAGCTCATGGCTCTGCAGCAGGCTCTAACACTAACCTGCAGTAGACAGTGGGAGCTCATGGCTCTGCAGCAGGCTCTAACACTAACCTGCAGTAGACAGTGGGAGCTCATGGCTCTGCAGCAGGCTCTGTAACACTTGTAGGTTGGCCTGTCTCCCAGACAGTAGCCCCATCTCTTGACCATGTGGAAGCGCTTGGCGTGCCAGATGTGCGTCTCCAGCCACAGGTTCTTCCGCTGGCGCCGGTTGAACTCCAGAAGCATGTTGCCGTGGCGACGCCGGGCTTTACGGCTCTTGCTATTGGACTGTTCCTTCTTCACCTTCTGACCAGCCTTCTGACTCTTCTCCAACTGAATGAGAGACGAAACATCCAGAATATTTCCACCGCTGGTGTGTAATGTGACTAGTCTTGGCTCTAGATGAGACTAGTCATTCCTCCATGTATGGACATGACAATAACAGAGAACACAGATCTGGGACACCAGGCTATAAAGTCAAGAGAGAGAGACTGTGTTTCACTGTGTGTGACTGTGTATGACTGTGTATGACTGTGTGTGACTGTGTATGACTGTGTGTGACTGTGAGCGTGTGTGTTACTTAGACAAACCCACCATGTTGTTGGCCATGTCTCTCAGCCTGCAGGGCAGCCTCTTGGTGTCATGGCTCATGGCTCTCCTCCTCATGTGTTTAGGAAGAGCTCCAAACACATGGGAGCTGCCTGTTGTCTTGGTGACAGCCTTCAACATGGCGTTCACCTCTGCTGCCCGGGCCTTGGCAAACGCTGAGGCTGAGGAGAGAGGAGTGCAAGCACAGCACATCACAAAGGCTGGCTGGGATTCAATGTGTTGAAGCAACAGCCATTATTTTGCGCATTCTAAATGCCATTGGAATACTGTAATATGCTGTTGATTTGCAGCTGGTTCAACATTGAAACGCAAAAGTGATCAGTAGGAACCTGTATCAGTTTAAAAACCATCAAGACATTGACAACCTTGTGCAGGAAGGTGTTCTTACCAGTGATGTATTTGGGCAGGTCCTGTGTGTAGTCCCCCTGTCCTCCTCTCTGGTGGCCCCGGACCCAGCCCCCTCCCTGGGCATGGCCTGAGTGAGAGGACCCCTGGCCCCTTGGATGTGGAGACTGATCATGGCCTCGACCTGTAGGGGTGTGCCCTCCGTTCCTCCAGTGTGAGCTGCCCTGGCCCGGGGAGGAATAGGTGACGTTGATCGGCTGGTTCCTCATCTTCTTATCGCGCATCCTGTGTTTGGCTGTAGACATTTTGATAGCTCTGCAGAAAATAAACAATAACATGATATCACTAATTGATAACAAGGCTTATGGTACTGTCAAAATGATCCTATCCTGGGACACGAGTAGGCTACTAGCTACTATTTAAGAGTGAATTGCATGCCCACAGTCACTGTTAGCATGTTATTGTCAGCAAAGCTATGAAAGACATGCCATTCAATCTGCCCTCAGCTAGCTTGCTAGCTAAATTAGCGACTACTTTGCATGCCAAAAACAGGCTACGCTAACGAGTTATAAAGTTATCCACTTCCATCACACCACAATGTATTTGTAAAGATAACAGAAAATATATTCACTTTCAAATCCTGAAGACAGGAGCAGTCATATTTCAAAACCACGCTGTACGCTCACATTTCTGTCTACATCTCTTCCGCATAAATATGACGTATATCTTGTTCCGGTTAAATTGTGATCATGGGAAATGTAGTATATAGTAGATATACTTGCTCACGTCAAGAAAATATGGCAAAATTTGGAGAAAATAAATCACACTTTTTGAATTTAGCGTCATTCGGTTTTTGGAAAGAATCAGTATCCTGCCAATACCCACAACGATTACAATAATATAAATTGTGGGTCTATGAAACTGTAGGCCCGTCTAATTGAGAGTTTACGGTAGTAGACGCGCTCTGTCAGCTGATCTGTCATTTCAGAGTTCCACGAGCTACCGTGCAGTTACTTCTTGGTTTTAAGTTAACTCTTTTTTGTAGAATTGTAATCATGTCTGCGATCATCAGGAAGATAATCAACACCACTAAAGCGCCAGCAGCTATCGGGCCGTACAGGTTGATCTGCATGTGTTGAACTATTGTATCAAATCAAATCAAATTGGTCGCATACCCATATTTAGCAGATGTTATTGGGGGTGTAGCGAAGTGCTTGTCTGGGTCCGGAGTATGTATGTGTGTGTGTATATTATGTGATGGGATGTATGGACAGCATATGGATAGAATATGTAGTATATCTGAAGAATAGTATATTCTTGTTTGTGTTCTCTGTTTGCATTTATTCAGCAAGCAACTGTTTTGAACATTGTCTGTTCGTGTGTCTGCACAGGGTACAATGAATCACACATGCTGTGTTGGCATTTATTTTCTGTCTATGAAGGGACATTTGCGCGGTCTTAACGTAGGGGGTGTCACCCTTTTACCCAATAATCGTGGGAGGTGGAGCTCTGGCGCTACTGTAAACTGCAGAGAGAGCTTTTGGTTTTATTTCAGGTTAAAGTGCATTTTGACTGAAGGCCTGTGACTGGCAGAGTTGGCACAGAGAGTATGTGTTGGAATGGAGCAGTCTGTGGACTGGCACTGTCGTTGCCCATTCTACGTTCCCTTAAAAGCCTATTGTAGTCCACACTATTGTATTACATGACATTCAGAAATACATAGTCCCCAGTATGGTTGCTCAATTTAACCAGTAGGTGGCAGTAAAGTATCAATTTAGATTTATGGAAAGTCAAACTACAGTGTTAATTGTGTTCTGGATGGAAAAGACTGAGGAAATGTATATTTGTTACTTCATTTAGATAGTAGTAGTGTTTTAGTATGTCTATAATATCTTGAATGTGACAGAGATAACATTTCACCTGCCCCTATGTCGTTACATGTCTTATCAGCTGTCCTGTCCTGTGTTCATATTCATTGTGCTCTCTCCCCAGCCAGGCGGTGCTGGTGGACAGGACCATGTACGTATCAGGCCAGCTGGGGATGGACCCTACCTCTGGTCAGCTGGTGGAGGGAGGGGTGCAGGCTCAGACCAAACAGGTGAAGCTTAGAACCCCTCCTCTCTCTCTCAGTTACAACCACAAGACATAGAACAGGGATGTTACAACCACAAGACATGGAACAGGGATGTTACAACCACAAGACATAGAACAGGGATGTTACAACCACAAGGCATAGAACAGGGATGTTACAACCACAAGGCATAGAACAGGGATGTTACAACCACAAGACATGGAACAGGGATGTTACAACCACAAGGCATAGAACAGGGATGTTACAACCACAAGGCATAGAACAGGGATGTTACAACCACAAGACATAGAACAGGGATGCTCATGTAGCAGACGGGGTTCTGTGAACCTCGCTCCTCAGACTGAAGTGTCTCCGACCTGCTCTGCTGAATAGCTAACTTTTCAGTGGTGCGACTGGGTACGACGCTTTCAGGAGGTGGGTCATGTGTGTTTGCGAGGCAGATGTCCTGGGTTCGAGCCTCGGTATTTGCAGAATCGGGAGGAAGCGGTACTCGCTAAGCAAGCAGGGCGACATCCTTTACACTCATTCGATATCAAAGTTAATTGAAAATGAACTTCCTACAGTTTGAATCAGGAATAGGATGCTACTGTGCCCTAAACAATCTCATCTCTATTTCCATCCCGTACAGGCTCTGGTGAACATGGGGGAGATCCTGAAGGAAGCAGGGTGTGGATATGACAATGGTAAGAAGGTTATGTTATTTTATGGAAAGTTGTATTAGATGTTTGTAAACTGTATCTAGCAAAACTGATTTTTTTGTATTTTCCCACAGTGGTAAAAACCACGGTTCTTCTGGCTGACATGAATGACTTCGTCAGTGTAAATGATGTCTATAAAACATGTAAGTTGAATTTCTCTGAATATTCATGTTGTTGGGATCCTTCTTGTTGAATCTCTGAATATTCATGTTGTTGGATCCTTCTTGTTGAATCCTCTGAATATTCATGTTGTTGGGATCCTTCTTGTTGAATCTCTGAATATTCATGTTGTTGGGATCCTCCTTGTTTAATGCTCTGAATATTAATGTTGTTGGGATCCTCCTTCGTTTGTTATGCTGATATTTATTAGACATATTCTGTTGGTTATATCTGGCACTTCACATAGTGTCCATAAGGTGTCACTGTTGCCCAAGAGACTGAGTATCGTATGTAAAGGAAGGCGGAGGATCATTTTTGTGTATGTGGCACTTCACTCGAGTAAGTTTGAGCACTGCCATGACAGTGACTGGAGTTACCTTCATACAGATTCAGTTAGCACACGATCTAAAACTCACTAACCTGATTGACATACCGTGTCTGGCTACGTGAGACTAGCCCCCTACAACTTAGACTGCACGTAAGCTAGGTTGCGAGAAAGGCCTTTTATTAGTATGGTTCAAACTGAATCCTATGGGATACTGTCAGCTCCATTTCCAGAGCACATACCTTGTTTGTCTGCCATTTTAATGGCAGTGAGAGCTAGGAGGTGTGACAACTCTGCTTTAGACCCACCTCCCACCTCTGATAGGCCCCCTACACCAGTAGACCCTCCTCCCACCTCTGATAGGCCCCCTACACCAGTAGACCCTCCTCCCACCTCTGATAGGCCCCCTACACCAGTAGACCCTCCTCCCACCTCTGATAGGCCCCCTACACCAGTAGACCCACCTCCCACCTCTGATAGGCCCCCTACACCAGTAGACCCTCCTCCCACCTCTGATAGGCCCCCTACACCAGTAGACCCTCCTCCCACCTCTGATAGGCCCCCTACACCAGTAGACCCACCTCCCACCTCTGATAGGCCCCCTACACCAGTATACCCTCCTCCCACCTCTGATAGGCCCCCTACACCAGTAGACCCTCCTCCCACCTCTGATAGGCCCCCTACACCAGTAGACCCTCCTCCCACCTCTGATAGGCCCCCTACACCAGGTAGAGAGGTCTAACTCTCCTATACTCTCCTATCATTACAGTACAGAGAGGAGTGTCTGTAGAGAGGTCTAACTCTCCTATCATTACAGGACAGAGAGGAGTGTCTGTAGAGAGGTCTAACTCTCCTATCATTACAGGACAGAGAGGAGTGTCTGTAGAGAGGTCTAACTCTCCTCTACTCTCCTATCATTACAGTACAGAGAGGAGTGTCTGTAGAGAGGTCTAACTCTCCTATACTCTCCTATCATTACAGTACAGAGAGGAGTGTCTGTAGAGAGGTCTAACTCTCCTATCATTACAGTACAGAGAGGAGTGTCTGTAGAGAGGTCTAACTCTCCTATCATTACAGGACAGAGAGGAGTGTCTGTAGAGAGGTCTAACTCTCCTATCATTACAGGACAGAGAGGAGTGTCTGTAGAGAGGTCTAACTCTCCTATACTCTCCTATCATTACAGTACAGAGAGGAGTGTCTGTAGAGAGGTCTAACTCTCCTATCATTACAGGACAGAGAGGAGTGTCTGTAGAGAGGTCTAACTCTCCTATACTCTCCTATCATTACAGGACAGAGAGGAGTGTCTGTAGAGAGGTCTAACTCTCCTATCATTACAGGACAGAGAGGAGTGTCTGTAGAGAGGTCTAACTCTCCTATCATTACAGGACAGAGAGGAGTGTCTGTAGAGAGGTCTAACTCTCCTATCATTACAGGACAGAGAGGAGTGTCTGTAGAGAGGTCTAACTCTCCTATACTCTCCTATCATTACAGGACAGAGAAGACTGTCTGTAGAGAGGTCTAACTCTCCTATCATTACAGGACAGAGAGGAGTGTCTGTAGAGAGGTCTAACTCTCCTATCATTACAGGACAGAGAGGAGTGTCTGTAGAGAGGTCTAACTCTCCTATACTCTCCTATCATGTGTGTTTTTCTGTGTTTACTGTAGCCATATTGTATGTACGGCACGTAGATGATGTTTAAATTAGTCTGTCTATATTCTGTCTGTATATATTGTCTATTGCTGTCAGCACCACTTCACCAAGTCATTCCAGGGACAGGGCCTTCAGAAAGTATTCACACCCCTTGACTTTTTCAACATTTCGTTGTTTTACAGCCTACATTTTAAGATGGATTACATGTTGATATTTTTGTTTTACACTGGCCTACACACAATACCCCATAATGTGAAAGTGGAATTATGTTTTTTGAAATTTTTACAAATTAATTTAAAATGAAAAGCTAATAAGTATTCAACCCCTTTGGTTATGGCAAGACTAAATAAGTTCAGGAGTAAGAATTTGCTTAACAAGTCACATAAATTGCATGGACTCACTCTGTGTGCAATAATAGTGTTTAACATGATTTTTTTTATGACTACCGGATCTCTGTACCCTACACATACAATTATCTTTAATGTCCCTCAGTCGAGCAGTGAATTTCAAACACAGATTCAACCACAAAGACCAGGGAGGTTTTCCAATGCCTCACAAAGGAGGGCACCGATTGGTAGATGGGTAAAAAAAAAAAAAAAAGCAGATTATTAAGTATTAATTACACTTTGGATGGTGTATCAATACACCCAGTCACTACAAAGATACAGGCGTCCTTCCTAACTCAGAGGCAGAGGAAGGAAACTGCTCAGGGATTTCACAATGAGACCAATGGTGACTTTAAAACAGTTACAGAGTTTAATGGCTGTGAGAGGAGAAAACTGAGGATGGATCAACAACATTGTATACTGAACAAAAATATAAACACAACATGTAAAGTGTTGGTCCCATGTTTGAAATAAAAGATCTCATCCATATGCACAAAAAGCTTATTTCTCTCAAATTTTGTGCACAAATTTGTTTACATCCCTGTTAGTGAGCATTTCTCCTTTGCCAAGATAATCCATCCACTTGACAGGTGTGGCATATCAAGAAGCTTGTGCTGGGGACAATAAAAGGCCACTCTAAAATGTGCAGTTTTGTCACACAACACAATGCCACAGATGTCTCAAGTTTTGAGGTAGCATAAAATCAAATCAAATCAAATTATATTTGCCACATGCGCCGAATACAACAGGTGTAGACATTACAGTGAAATGCTTACTTACAAGCCCTTAACCAACAATGCAGTTAAAAATAAAATAACAGAAGGGAGGCTATATACAGGGGGGTACCGGTACAGAGTCAATGTGCGGGTCACCGGCTAGTTGAGGTAGTTGAAGTAATATGTACATGTGGGTAGAGTTAAAGTGACTATGCATAAATAATTAACAGAGTAGCAGCAGCGTAAAAAGGATGGGGTGGGGGGGCAGTGCAAATAGTCTGGGTAGCCATGATTAGCTGTTCAAGAGTCTTATGGCTTGGGGGTAGAAGCTGTTGAGAAGTATTTTGGACCTAGACTTGGCACTCCGGTACCGCTTGCCGTGCGGAGGCAGAGAGAACAGTCAATGACTAGGGTGGCTGGAGCCTTTGACAATTTTTAGGGCCTTCCTCTGACACCGCCTGGTATAGCGGTCCTGGATGGCAGGAAGCTTGGCCCCAGTGATGTACTGGGCCGTACGCACTACCCTCTGTAGTGCCTTGCGGTCGGAGGCCAAGCAGTTGCCATACCAGGCGGTGATGCAACCAGTCAGGATGCTCTCGATGGTGCAGCTGTAGAATTTTTTGAGGATCTGAGGACCCATGCCAAATCTTTTCAGTCTCCTGAGGGGGAATAGGCTTTGTCGTGCACTCTTCACGACTGTCTTGGTGTGTTTGGACCATGATAGTTTGTTGGTGATGTGGACACCAAGGAACTTGAAGCTCTCAACCTGTTCCACTACAGCCCCGTCGATGAGAATGGAGGTGTGCTCAGTCCTCTTTTTTTCCTGTAGTCCACAATCATCTCCTTTGTCTTGATCACATTGAGGGAGAGGTTGTTGTCCTGGCACCACACGGCCAGGTCTCTGACCTCCCTATAGGCTGTCTCATCGTTGTCGGTGATCAGGCCTACCACTGTTGTGTTGTCGGCAACCTTAATGATGGTGTTGGAGTCGTGCTTGGCCATGCAGTCATGGGTGAACAGGGAGTACAGGAGGGGACTGAGCACGCACCCCTGAGGGGCCCCCGTGTTGAGGATCAGCGTGGCAGATGTGGTGTTACCTACCCTTACCACCTGGGGGCGGCCCGTCAGGAAGTCCAGGATCCAGTTGCAGAGGGAGGTGTTTAGTCCCAGGGTCCTTAGCTTAGTGATGAGCTTAGAGGGCACTATGGTGTTGAACGCTGAGCTGTAGTCAATGAATAACATTCTCATGTAGGTGTTCCTCTTGTCCAGGTGTAAAAGGGCAGTGTGGAGTGCGATAGAGATTGCATTATCTGTGGATCTGTTGGGGTGGTATGCTTGCCTCGAAGCGAGCATAGAGGTGGTTTAGCTCGTCTGGTAGGCTTGTGTCACTGGGCAGCTCGTGGCTGTGCTTCCCTTTGTAGTCTGTAATAGTTTTCAAGCCCTGCCACATCCGACGAGCGTCAGAGCCGGTGTAGTAGGATTAAATCTTAGTCCTGTATTGACTCTTTGCCTGTTTGATGGTTCGTCGGAGGGCATAGCGGGATTTCTTATAAGCGTCCGGGTTAGAGTCCCGCTCCTTGAAAGCGGCAGCTCTACCCTTTAGCTCATTGTGGATGTTTCCTGTAATCCATGGCTTCTGGTTGGGGTATGTACGTACGGTCACTGTGGGGACGACATCATCGATGCACTTATTGATGAAGCCAGTGACTGATGTGGTGTCCTCCTCAATGCTATCTGAAGAATCCCGGAACATATTCCAGTCTGTGCTAGCAAAACAGTCCTGTAGCTTAGCATCTGCATCATCTGACCATTTCCTTATTAACTGAGTCACTGGTGCTTTCTGCTTTAGTTTTTGCTTATAAGCAGGAATCAGGAGGATAGAGTTATGGTCAGATTTTCCAAATGGAAGTCGAGGGAGAGCTTTGTATGCGTCTCTGTGTGTGGAGTAAAGGTGGTCTAGAGTTTTTTTTCCCTCTGGTTGCACATTTAACATGCTGGTAGAAATTAGGTAGAACGGATTTAAGTTTCCCTGCATTAAAGTCCCCGGCCACTAGGAGCGCTGCATCTGGATGAGCGTTTTCCTGTTTACTTATGGCCTTATACAGCTGGTTGAGTGCGGTCTTAGTGCCAGCATTGGTTTGTGGTGGTAAATAGACAGCTACGAAAAATATAGATGAAAACTCTCTTGGTAGATAGTGTGGTCTACAGCTTATCATGAGATACTCTACCTCAGACGAGCAAAACCTAGAGACTTCCTTAGTATTTGATTTTGTGCACCAGCTGTTGTTTACAAATATACACAGACCGCCACCCCTTGTCTTACCGGAGTCAGCCGTTCTATCCTGCCGATGTAGCGTATAGCCCGCCAGCTGTATGTTATCCATGTCGTCGTTCAGCCACGACTCGGTGAAACATAAGATATTACAGTTTTTAATGTCCCGTTGGTAGGATAACCTGACGAATGACAGGGATTTGGGCCTTGTCGGGTGTCTGTAGGATATCCTTCGCGTCCGACTCATTGAAGAAAAAATCTTCGTCCA
This sequence comes from Coregonus clupeaformis, assembly GCF_020615455.1. Classification (NCBI taxonomy): domain Eukaryota; kingdom Metazoa; phylum Chordata; class Actinopteri; order Salmoniformes; family Salmonidae; genus Coregonus; species Coregonus clupeaformis. The sequence continues at coordinate 37,613,449 of NC_059209.1, read as the reverse complement.
ATACGAGGTGAGTAATCGCTGTCCTGATATCCAGAAGCTATTTTTGGTTATAAGAGACGGTGGCAGAAACATTATGTACAGAATAAATTACAAATAACGCGAAAAAACACACATAATAGTACAATTGGTTAGAGGGCTGTAAAACGGCAGCCATCTTCTCCGGCGCCATTGCTCCGGCGCCATTTCAAAGCATGCAGTTGGCATGCTGACTGCAGGAATGTCCACCAGAGCTGTTGCCAGAGAATTGATTGTTCATTTCTCTACCATAAGCCATCTCCAATATCGTTTCAGAGAATTTGTCAGTACGTCCAACCGGCCTCACAACCGCAGACCACGGTCCTCCACATTCGGCTCCTTCACCTGCGGGATCTTCTGAGACCAGCCACCCGGACAACTGATGAAACTGTGGGTTTGCACAACCGAAGAATTTCTGCACAAACTGTCAGAAACCGTCTCAGGGAATCTCATCTGCGTGCTCGTCGTCCTCACCAGGGTCTCGACCTGACTGCAGTTCGGTGTCGTAACCGACTTCAGTGGCCACCCCTCAGAGCCTGGTTCTTCTCTAGGTTATTGCCTTTCTAGGGAGTTTTTCCTAGCCACCGTGCCTCTACATCTGCATTGCTGCTGTTTGGGGTTTTAGGCTGGGTTTCTGTATAAGCACTTTGTCACATCTGCTGATGTAAAAAGGGCTTTATAAATACATTCGATTTGATTCAGTGGTTAAATGCTCACCTTCGATGGCCACTGGCACACTGGAGAAGTGTGCTCTCCTCACAGATGAATCCCTGTTTCAACTGTACTGGGCAGATGGCAGACAGCGTGTATGGCGTCATGTGGGTGAGTGGTTTGCTGATGTCAACGTTGTGAACAGAGTGCCCCATGGTAGCTGTGGGGTTATGGTATGGGCAGGCATAAGCTACGGACAACGGACACAATCGCATTTTATCGATGGCAATTTGAATGCACAGAGATACCGTGACGAGATCCTGAGGCCCATTGTCGTGCCATTCATCCGCCGCCATCACCTCATGTTTCAGCATGGTAATGCACGGCCCCATGTCGCAAGGATCTGTACAGAATTCCTGGAAGCTGAAAATGTCCCAGTTCTTCCATGGCCTGCATACTCACCGGACATGTCACCCATTGAGCATGTTTGGGATGCTCTGGATCGACGTGTACGACAGCGTGTTCCAGTTCCCACCAATATGCAGCAACTTCGCACAGCCATTGAAGAGGAATGGGACAACATTCCACAGGCCACAATCAACAGCCTGATCAACTCTATGTGTCGCACTGCATGAGGCAAATGGTGTCACACCAGGTACTGACTGGTTTTCTGATCCACGCCCCCTACTTTTTTTTAAAGGTATCTGTGACCAATAGATGTATATCTGTATTTCCAGTTGGTGAAATCCATAAATTAGGGCCTAATTTATTTATTTCAATTGACTGCATGTTGCGTTTTTGTTCAGTGTAGTTACTCCACAATACTAACCTAATTGACAGAGTGAAAAGAAGGAAGGCTGTACAGAATACAAATATTTCAAAACATGCATCCTGTTTGCAACAAGGCACTGATGTAAAAGCAATTAACACTGTATTCAGGACAAAAAGTTATGTTTGGGGCAAATCCAATAGAACACATTACTGAGTACCACGCTCCATATTTTCAAGCACAGTGGTGGCTGCATCATGTTATTATGGGTATGCTTGTAATCGTTAAGGAATGGGGAGGTTTTTTTTGGATAAAAAAGAAACAGAATGGAGCTAAACACAGGCAAAATCCAAGAGGAAAACCTGGTTCAGTCTGCTTTCCACCAGACACTGGGAGATGAATTCACCTTTCAGCAGGACAATAACCTAAAACTCAAGGCCAAATCTACACTGGAGTTGCTTACCAAGGAGACAGTGAATGTTCCTGATTGGCCGAGTTACTGTTTTGACTATGGTAATCTATGGCAAGACCTGAAAAAGGCTGTCTAGCAATGATCAACAACCAATTTGACAGAATATGAAGAATTTTGAAAAGAATAATGTGCAAATGTTGCACAATCCAGGTGTGGAAAGCTCTTAGAGACTTACCCAGAAAGACTCACAGCTGTAATCGCTGCCGAAGGGGATTCTAACATGTATTGACTCGGGGTTGAATACTTATCTAATCAAGATATACGTTTGCAACGTCAGGGTTGTGGGTTTGATTCCCACGGGGGGCCAGTATGAAAAATAATGTATGCACTCACTAACTGTAAGTCGCTCTGGATAAGAGCATCTGCTAAATGACTGAAATGTAAAAAAAAAAATGTAAATATATTGTTAGTGTTTAATGTTTCATAAAGTTTTTTTACAAATGTTAGAATTTTTCTTCCACTTTGACATTAACAGTATTTTGTGTATGAAATACATTCTAATCCTACTTTGTAACACAACAAAATGTTGTTAAAGTCCAGGGGTGTGAGTACTTTCTGAAGTGGCTGTACATGTAAATGTAATGGGTTAATAAAGGTCATTCTGATTGTGATTCTAGCACACTAAGCACCCCATAGCATCACAATGCCCCTCACATTTCACACAAACCTCTCTTCAGATCATTATGCTGGATGTCCCGGGAAAACTGTGAATGCTGATTTTCATATCCAGGTGTTAAGTCTTGTGCCAGATCTACAGCATGTAACCATGTTTGTGTTCCTCTCCTTTTTTAGTTTTCAGCAGTAACTTCCCAGCTAGAGCCGCCTACCAGGTCGCTGCACTGCCCAGGGTGAGGATCTGACGGTTTCTATGACGATACAGAACGTAACCATGTGATGTTACTGACAACAAAGCTGAGAAGTACCTGAACACTATACAGTGGGGAAAAAAAGTATTTAGTCAGCCACCAATTGTGCAAGTTCTCCCACTTAAAAAGATGAGAGAGGCCTGTAATTTTTATCATAGGTACACGTCAACTATGACAGACAAATTGAGGAAAAAAAATCCAGAAACTCACATTGTAGGATTTTTAATGAATTTATTTGCAAATTATGGTGGAAAATAAGTATTTGGTCACCTACAAACAAGCAAGATTTCTGGCTCTCACAGACCTGTAACTTCTTCTTTAAGAGGCTCCTCTGTCCTCCACTCGTTACCTGTATTAATGGCACCTGTTTGAACTTGTTATCAGTATAAAAGACACCTGTCCACAACCTCAAACAGTCACACTCCAAACTCCACTATGGCCAAGACCAAAGAGCTGTCAAAGGACACCAGAAACATATTTGTAGACCTGCACCAGGCTGGGAAGACTGAATCTGCAATAGGTAAGCAGCTTGATTTGAAGAAATCAACTGTGGGAGCAATTATTAGGAAATGGAAGACATACAAGACCACTGATAATCTCCCTCGATCTGGGGCTCCACGCAAGATCTCACCCCGTGGGGTCAAAATGATCACAAGAACGGTGAGCAAAAATCCCAGAACCACACGGGGGGACCTAGTGAATGACCTGCAGAGAGCTGGGACCAAAGTAACAAAGCCTACCATCAGTAACACACTACGCCGCCAGGGACTCAAATCCTGCAGTGCCAGACGTGTCCCCCTGCTTACGCCAGGCCCGTCTGAAGTTTGCTAGAGTGCATTTGGATGATCCAGAAGAGGATTGGGAGAATGTCATATGGTCAGATGAAACCAAAATAGAACTTTTTTGGTAAAAACTCAACTCGGTCGTGTTTGGAGGACAAAGAATGCTGAGTTGCATCCAAAGAACACCATACCTACTGTGAAGCATGGGGGTGGAAACATCATGCTTTGGGGCTGTTTTTCTGCAAAGAGACCAGGACGACTGATCCGTGTAAAGGAAAGAATGAATGGGGCCATGTATCGTGAGATTTTGAGTGAAAACCTCCTTCCATCAGCAAGGGCATTGAAGATGAAATGTGGCTGGGTCTTTCAGCATGACAATGATCCCAAACACACCGCCCGGGCAACGAAGGAGTGGCTTCGTAAGAAGCATTTCAAGGTCCTGGAGTGGCCTAGCCAGTCTCCAGATCTCAACCCCATAGAAAATCTTTGGGGGGAGTTGAAAGTCCGTGTTGCCCAGCGACAGCCCCAAAACATCACTGCTCTAGAGGAGATCTGCATGGAGGAATGGGCCAAAATAACAGCAACAGTGTGTGAAAACCTTGTGAAGACTTACAGAAAACATTTGAACTGTGTCATTGCCAACAAAGGGTATATAACAAAGTATTGAGACACTTTTGTTATTGACCAAATACTTATTTTCCACCATAATTTGCAAATAAATTCATTAAAAATCCTACAATGTGATTTTCTGGAATTTCTTTTCTGATTTTGTCTGTCATAGTTGACGTGTACCTATGATGAAAATTACAGGCCTCTCTCATCTTTTTAAGTGGGAGAACATGCACAATGGGTGGCTGACTAAATACTTTTTTTCCCCACTGTATTTGTCTCTCTCTCTCTCTCTCTCTCTCTCTCTCTCTCTCTCTCTCTCTCTCTTCAGGGTGGGCTTGTAGAGATTGAAGCTGTAGCTGTGCTGGGCCCTCTGACTGACGGGTGATGATGTTGCCTACACGTCAGCGACAGAACAGGAAGTAGGGGGAAAATCAACAAATCCCATGACCCCATAAAATTATGTGCCATCACAATACCAGCGTACAGTGAATAATTTCCATAGGTTAATTTCCTGTTTATTTTATCGTTTAAAAATACATTCAAAGTAATTAATAGGATTTATGTAGCGCTTTTCCAAATGATTAAAGCACTGAGTGTGTGAGTTCATTGTAAAATAAATATAATTGTGACATTTGCAGAAGACTAACTGTTGCAGTTTCTACAGTATCATTCTTAATGGCCCTTGAGGTGTGACCTACGTGATAAGGTAATGGTCGAGGTCCTTCCCGACTAAATGTTCCTGCCTAAAAATGGTTGCACACCACGTCATCAACTGTGCAGTCGGGCATCAGATGACTAAATCATATGTGGTTAGCTGACATATTAAATTCCTATCCAGACTGCTATATCATATGATGTGGTTAGCTGACATATTAAATACCTATCCAGACTGCTATATCATATGATGTGGTTAGCTGACATATTAAATACCTATCCAGACTGCTATATCATATGATGTGGTTAGCTGACATATTAAATACCTATCCAGACTGCTATAACATATGATGTGGTTAGCTGACATATTAAATACCTATCCAGACTGCTATATCATATGATGTGGTTAGCTGACATATTAAATACCTATCCAGACTGCTATATCATATGATGTGGTTAGCTGACATATTAAATACCTATCCAGACTGCTATAACATATGATGTGGTTAGCTGACATATCAAATTCCTATCCAGACTGCTATATCATATGATGTGGTTAGCTGACATATTAAATACCTATCCAGACTGCTATATCATATGATGTGGTTAGCTGACATATTAAATACCTATCCAGACTGCTATATCATATGATGTGGTTAGCTGACATATTAAATACCTATCCAGGCTGCTATATCATATGATGTGGTTAGCTGACATATTAAATACCTATCCAGGCATGGTAAGATCTGGCATGTGTCTGCAGCGTAGTCGGGCAGGAATCCAACCTGTGTGTGCTGCTTGCCATGGCATTATAGCATGCCACCCCTCTCTCCCCAGCTCCAAACCCTTCCCCTCTCTCTCCCCCCAGCTCCAAACCCTTCCCCTCTCTCTCCCCCCAGCTCCAAACCCTTCCCCTCTCTCTCCCCCCAGCTCCAAACCCTTCCCTCTCTCTCCCCCCAGCTCCAAACCCTTCCCCTCTCTCTCCCCCCAGCTCCCAAACCCTTCCCCTCTCTCCCCAGCTCCAAACCCTTCCCCTCTCTCCCCAGCTCCAAACCCTTCCCCTCTCTCTCCCCCAGCTCCAAACCCTTCCCCTCTCTCCCCCAGCTCCAAACCCTTCCCCTCTCTCTCCCCCCAGCCCCAAACCCTTCCCCTCTCTCCCCCAGCTCCAAACCCTTCCCCTCTCTCTCCCCAGCCCCAAACCCTTCCCCTCTCTCTCCCCCAGCCCCAAACCCTTCCCCTCTCTCTCCCCCCAGCTCCAAACCCTTCCCCTCTCTCCCCAGCTCCAAACCCTTCCCCTCTCTCTCCCCCCAGCTCCAAACCCTTCCCCTCTCTCTCCCCCCAGCTCCAAACCCTTCCCCTCTCTCTCCCCCCAGCTCCAAACCCTTCCCCTCTCTCTCCCCCCAGCCCCAAACCCTTCCCCTCTCTCTCCCCAGCTCCAAACCCTTCCCCCTCTCTCTCCCCCCAGCTCCAAACCCCTTCCCCTCTCTCTCTCCCCAGCTCCAAACCCTTCCCCCTCTCTCTCTCCCCCAGCTCCAAACCCTTCCCCTCTCTCCCCCAGCTCCAAACCCTTCCCCTCTCTCTCCCCCAGCCCCAAACCCTTCCCCTCTCTCTCCCCCAGCCCCAAACCCTTCCCTCTCTCTCCCCAGCCCCAAACCCTTCCCCTCTCTCTCCCCCAGCCCCAAACCCTTCCCCTCTCTCTCCCCAGCTCCCAAACCCTTCCCCTCTCTCCCCCCAGCTCCAAACCCTTCCCCTCTCTCTCCCCCAGCTCCCAAACCCTTCCCCTCTCTCTCCCCCCAGCTCCCAAACCCTTCCCCTCTCTCCCCCAGCTCCAAACCCTTCCCCCTCTCTCCCCCAGCTCCAAACCCTTCCCCTCTCTCCCCCAGCTCCAAACCCTTCCCCTCTCTCTCCCCAGCTCCAAACCCTTCCCCCCTCTCTCCCCCAGCCCCAAACCCTTCCCCTCTCTCTCTCCCCAGCTCCAAACCCTTCCCCCCTCTCTCCCCCAGCCCCAAACCCCTTCCCCTCTCTCTCCCCAGCTCCAAACCCTTCCCCTCTCTCTCCCCCAGCTCCAAACCCTTCCCTCTCTCCCCAGCTCCAAACCCTTCCCCTCTCTCTCCCCAGCCCCAAACCCTTCCCCTCTCTCTCCCCCAGCTCCAAACCCTTCCCCTCTCTCTCCCCCAGCTCCAAACCCTTCCCCTCTCTCCCCCCAGCCCCAAACCCTTCCCCTCTCTCTCCCCCAGCTCCAAACCCTTCCCTCTCTCTCCCCCCAGCTCCAAACCCTTCCCCTCTCTCTCCCCCAGCTCCAAACCCTTCCCCCTCTCTCTCCCCCAGCTCCAAACCCTTCCCCTCTCTCTCCCCCCAGCCCCAAACCCTTCCCCTCTCTCTCCCCCAGCTCCAAACCCTCCCCCCCTCTCCCCCCAGCCCCAAACCCTTCCCTCTCTCTCCCCCAGCCCCAAACCCTTCCCCTCTCTCTCCCCCAGCTCCAAACCCTTCCCCTCTCTCTCCCCCAGCTCCAAACCCTTCCCCTCTCTCTCCCCCCAGCTCCAAACCCTTCCCCTCTCTCTCCCCCCAGCCCCAAACCCTTCCCCTCTCTCTCCCCCAGCTCCAAACCCTTCCCCTCTCTCTCCCCCAGCCCCAAACCCTTCCTCTCTCTCCCCCCAGCTCCAAACCCTTCCCCTCTCTCTCCCCCAGCTCCAAACCCTTCCCCTCTCTCTCCCCAGCTCCAAACCCTTCCCTCTCTCTCCCCCAGCTCCAAACCCTTCCCCCTCTCTCCCCCCAGCTCCAAACCCTTCCCCTCTCTCTCTCCCCAGCTCCAAACCCTTCCCCTCTCTCTCCCCCAGCCCCAAACCCTTCCCCTCTCTCTCCCCCCAGCTCCAAACCCTTCCCCTCTCTCTCCCCCCAGCTCCAAACCCTTCCCCTCTCTCTCCCCCCAGCCCCAAACCCTTCCCTCTCTCTCCCCCCAGCTCCAAACCCTTCCCCTCTCTCTCCCCCCAGCCCCAAACCCTTCCCCTCTCTCTCCCCCCAGCCCCAAACCCTTCCCCTCTCTCTCCCCCAGCTCCAAACCCTTCCCCTCTCTCTCCCAGCTCCCAAACCCTTCCCTCTCTCTCTCCCCCAGCTCCAAACCCTTCCCTCTCTCTCCCCCCAGCTCCAAACCCTTCCCCTCTCTCCCCCCAGCCCCAAACCCTTCCCCTCTCTCTCCCCAGCTCCAAACCCCTTCCCCTCTCTCTCCCCCCAGCTCCAAACCCTTCCCCTCTCTCTCTCCCCAGCTCCAAACCCTTCCCCTCTCTCTCCCCCCAGCTCCAAACCCTTCCCCTCTCTCTCCCCCAGCCCCAAACCCTTCCCTCTCTCTCCCCCAGCCCCAAACCCTTCCCCTCTCTCTCCCCCAGCTCCAAACCCTTCCCTCTCTCTCCCCCAGCTCCAAACCCTTCCCCCTCTCCCCCAGCTCCAAACCCTTCCCCTCTCTCTCTCCCCAGCTCCAAACCCTTCCCTCTCTCTCTCCCCAGCCCAAACCCTTCCCCTCTCTCTCCCCCAGCTCCAAACCCTTCCCCTCTCTCTCCCCCCAGCCCCAAACCCTTCCCTCTCTCTCCCCCCAGCTCCAAACCCTTCCCCTCTCTCCCCCAGCTCCAAACCCTTCCCCTCTCTCTCCCCCAGCTCCAAACCCTTCCCTCTCTCTCCCCCCAGCCCCAAACCCTTCCCTCTCTCTCTCCCCAGCTCCAAACCCTTCCCCTCTCTCCCCCAGCTCCAAACCCTTCCCTCTCTCTCCCCCAGCCCCAAACCCCTTCCCTCTCTCTCTCCCCCAGCTCCAAACCCTTCCCCTCTCTCTCCCCCAGCTCCAAACCCTTCCCCTCTCTCTCCCCCCAGCCCCAAACCCTTCCCCTCTCTCTCTCCCCCAGCTCCAAACCCTTCCCCTCTCTCTCCCCCCAGCTCCAAACCCTTCCCCTCTCTCTCCCCCCAGCTCCAAACCCTTCCCTCTCTCTCCCCCAGCTCCCAAACCCTTCCTCTCTCTCCCCCAGCTCCAAACCCTTCCCTCTCTCTCCCCCAGCTCCCAAACCCTTCCCCTCTCTCTCCCCCAGCTCCAAACCCTTCCCCTCTCTCTCCCCCAGCCCCAAACCCTTCCCCTCTCTCTCCCCCAGCTCCAAACCCTTCCCCTCTCTCTCCCCCCAGCTCCAAACCCTTCCCCTCTCTCTCCCCCAGCTCCAAACCCTTCCCCTCTCTCTCCCCCCAGCTCCAAACCCTTCCCTCTCTCTCCCCCAGCTCCAAACCCTTCCCCTCTCCCCCCAGCTCCAAACCCCTTCCCCTCTCTCCCCCAGCCCCAAACCCTTCCCTCTCTCTCCCCCAGCCCCAAACCCTTCCCCTCTCTCTCCCCCAGCTCCAAACCAAACCCTTCCTCTCTCTCCCCATCAAACCCAGTCCAGGTATTAGTAAACAAAGCTTTATTTCAACTGTACAGACAGTTAGTGCAGAATACACAACGCTCTTATCAGAATGAATATATTACAGAAGAACAGCGACCACTGTTTCAGGGTCTGCTATGGAAAAGAAAAACGATTTAATCCCATTGTCCATCACACACAGTCACACACACCTACTATAATCACAGTCTCTCTACAATGGCATGCAGAGCCATTGTTAAGTTCAGGGGGAGGTTTACAGACTGAACCCTTGGGGAATGCCTGCTAGCTATTAAGATACTCCAAAGTCGTTGTTCAGGATGGACCATATTCCTGTGGCTGTCAATCTAATACCAGGACCATTCCATCTAATACCAGGACCATTCCATCTAATACCAGGACCATTCCATCTAATACCAGGACCATTCCAGAATCTTTATTCTTTGCATTCTACCCGGATGTGGTTGTAGAAGGTAGAGGAGCTGGAGTGTGTCTATGCGCTGGCTCAGGAGTGTGTCTGTGCGCTGGGCTCAGGAGTGTGTCTGTGCGCTGGGCTCAGGAGTGTGTCTGTGCGCTGGGCTCAGGAGTGTGTCTGTGCGCTGGCTCAGGAGTGTGTCTGTGCGCTGGGCTCAGGAGTGTGTCTGTGCGCTGGGCTCAGGAGTGTGTCTGTGCGCTGGCTCAGGAGTGTGTCTGTGCGCTGGCTCAGGAGTGTGTCTGTGCGCTGGCTCAGGAGTGTGTCTATGTGCTGGCTCAGGAGTGTGTCTGTGCGCTGGGCTCAGGAGTGTGTCTGTGCGCTGGCTCAGGAGTGTGTCTGTGCGCTGGCTCAGGAGTGTGTCTGTGCGCTGGGCTCAGGAGTGTGTCTGTGCGCTGGCTCAGGAGTGTGTCTATGTGCTGGCTCAGGAGTGTGTCTGTGCGCTGTGCTCAGGAGTGTGTCTGTGCGCTGGCTCAGGAGTGTGTCTATGTGCTGGCTCAGGAGTGTGTCTATGTGCTGGCTCAGGAGTGTGTCTGTGCGCTGGCTCAGGAGTGTGTCTGCGCTGGGCTCAGGAGTGTGTCTGTGCGCTGGCTCAGGAGTGTGTCTGCGCTGGCTCAGGAGTGTGTCTGTGCGCTGGGCTCAGGAGTGTGTCTGTGCGCTGGGCTCAGGAGTGTGTCTGTGCGCTGGGCTCAGGAGTGTGTCTGTGCGCTGGGCTCAGGAGTGTGTCTGTGCGCTGGGCTCAGGAGTGTGTCTATGCGCTGGGCTCAGAGTGTGTCTGTGCGCTGGGCTCAGGAGTGTGTCTGTGCGCTGGGCTCAGGAGTGTGTCTGTGCGCTGGGCTCAGGAGTGTGTCTGTGCGCTGGCTCAGGAGTGTGTCTATGTGCTGGGCTCAGGAGTGTGTCTGTGCGCTGGCTCAGGAGTGTGTCTGCGCTGGGCTCAGGAGTGTGTCTGTGCGGGCTCAGGAGTGTGTCTGTGCGCTGGGCTCAGGAGTGTGTCTGTGCGCTGGGCTCAGGAGTGTGTCTGTGCGCTGGGCTCAGGAGTGTGTCTGTGCGCTGGGCTCAGGAGTGTGTCTGTGCGCTGGGCTCAGGAGTGTGTCTGTGCGCTGGGCTCAGGAGTGTGTCTGTGCGCTGGCTCAGGAGTGTGTCTGTGCGCTGGCTCAGGAGTGTGTCTGTGCGCTGGCTCAGGAGTGTGTCTGCGCGCTGGCTCAGGAGTGTGTCTGTGCGCTGGCTCAGGAGTGTGTCTGTGCGCTGGCTCAGGAGTGTGTCTGTGCGCTGGCTCAGGAGTGTGTCTGTGCGCTGGGCTCAGGAGCGTGTCTGTGCGCTGGGCTCAGGAGTGTGTCTGTGCGCTGGGCTCAGGAGTGTGTCTGTGCGCTGGCTCAGGAGTGTGTCTGTGCGCTGGGCTCAGGAGTGTGTCTGTGCGCTGTCTCAGGAGTGTGTCTATGCGCTGGCTCAGGAGTGTGTCTGTGCGCTGGGCTCAGGAGTGTGTCTGTGCGCTGGGCTCAGGAGTGTGTCTGTGCGCTGGCTCAGGAGTGTGTCTGTCGCTGGGCTCAGGAGTGTGTCTGTGCGCTGGGCTCAGGAGTGTGTCTGTGCGCTGGGCTCAGGAGTGTGTCTGTGCGCTGGGCTCAGGAGTGTGTCTGTGCGCTGGGCTCAGGAGTGTGTCTGTGCGCTGGGCTCAGGAGTGTGTCTGTGCGCTGGGCTCAGGAGTGTGTCTGTGCGCTGGGCTCAGGAGTGTGTCTGTGTGCTGGGCTCAGGAGTGTGTCTGTGTGCTGGCTCAGGAGTGTGTCTGTGTGCTGGGCTCAGGAGTGTGTCTGTGTGCTGGCTCAGGAGTGTGTCTGTGCGCTGGGCTCAGGAGTGTGTCTGTGCGCTGGCTCAGGAGTGTGTCTGTGCGCTGGCTCAGGAGTGTGTCTGTGCGCTGGGCTCAGGAGTGTGTCTGTGCGCTGGGCTCAGGAGTGTGTCTGTGCGCTGGGCTCAGGAGTGTGTCTGTGCGCTGGGCTCAGGAGTGTGTCTGTGTGCTGGCTCAGGAGTGTGTCTATGCGCTGGGCTCAGGAGTGTGTCTGTGCGCTGGGCTCAGGAGTGTGTCTGTGTGCTGGCTCAGGAGTGTGTCTGTGTGCTGGGCTCAGGAGTGTGTCTGTGTGCTGGGCTCAGGAGTGTGTCTGTGTGCTGGCTCAGGAGTGTGTCTGTGTGCTGGCTCAGGAGTGTGTCTGTGTGCTGGCTCAGGAGTGTGTCTGTGCGCTGGGCTCAGGAGTGTGTCTGTGGCTCAGGAGTGTGTCTGTGTATGAAGGTAACAGAATATCCCCAGGTGAAGAGAGAAGAGGTAAAGTGACAGCTCTTGTAACACCATGTTATGATAAACAACAAAGGCAGAAATCTAAGTTTAAAATAACACTGAATCCTTGAATCCCAAACTTTTCAGTGGTTCAACGTATCCCCTTGTCATCTACAACACTACATTTGGTACATCATGTCCTCCTGCATAGATCAGGAGGCCTCCTCAAACAGACAGACTCATCATGATTCTTTATATAGTAACATTTGATTTTATTTGATTTGAGTACTAATATACAAAACATTAAGAACACCTGCTCTTTCCATGACAGACTGACCAGGTGAATCCAGGTGAAAGATATGATCCTTGTTTGTGTGCCATTCAGAGGGTGAATGGGGCAAGACAAAATATTGAAGTGCCTTTGAACGGGGGTATGGTAGTAGGTGCCAGGTGCACCGGTTTGTGTCAAGAACTGCAACGCTGCTGAGTTTTTCACACTCCAACAGTTTCCCGTGTGTATCAAGAATGGTCCACCACCCAAAGAACATCAAGTCAACTGGACACAACTGTGGGAAGCATTGGAGTCAACGTGGGCCAGCATCCCTGTGGAACGCTTTCGACACCTTGTAGAGTCCATGCTTCGACGAGTTGAGGCTGGTTTGAGGGCAAAAGGGGGTGCAACTCAATATTAGGAAGGTGTTCTTAATGTTTTGTACACTCAGTGTACAGTCTCTTCTCAACATTACACTGTACACTTCAGGTCTACTGTTAGTCTGTATCTCTTCTCAACATTTACACTGTAGGTATACTGTTAAGCGCTTAGTATTTCATATGTACCTGTTAAATAACCTTATTGAAGTAATCATTGATTCATTATTAGTTCCACATTAGCAGGGTTCAGTCTAGTCCAGAAGAGCCGTTGTTATATTGTTTGTCTCGTGTTCCTCTTTCAGAGCAGCTAGTAAAAGTCCAGTAGTATTTATTATGGAACATTCTCCCACGAGAAGCTGTTCAACACAATGTTGACTCCACATTGACCATGTTAAAGTGACAATGTGGTCTGAACCTGAAGTTCACAGTTGTTGCTAAAGTAGTGCATCATTTGGCTTCACCACAGCTGTCTGTCAGAGAGAGTCAGAGAGTTCAGTTGGAAGCCCAGGTGGCTCCAGGTAATTGGGAGTCAGAGAGTTCAGTTGGAAGCCCAGGTGGCTCCAGGTAATTGGGAGTCAGAGAGTTCAGTTGGAAGCCCAGGTGGCTCCAGGTAATTGGGAGTTCTCTTTAACAATTGTATTTCCAAATAGAGGAAGAAAAGTGATCCATCCAGATTTCCAGGATGGGGAAGGCACTGTGGTGTAAAGACTTAGGCTACGTCTGAAATGACACCCTATTCCCTATACAGAGATGATATTATTCCCTATATAGAGATGATATTATTCCCCATATAGAGATGATATTATTCCCTAATCAGGGAATAGGGTGCCATTTTGGACCCTGACAGTAATATCTGTGTATCTGGTCTGCCATTGTTGTGGCAGATGGGTGTGTTTTCCAGAAGTTCATGGTCTTTGGGGTTGTGCGTCCTCTCTACAGATCTTCTCTGCATGGAAAAACTGAGGTTTTGTCCAATAATATTTTGTTTCCCTGGCCACTGAAAGACAAGAAAGAAAAAAAAAGGTATTTAGTTTCATATGGCTTGTATCTTTGTTATTTAGCTATTTAGATTCGTTGTTCATAGACATTAAGCTGGTATGCCATTATATACATCATCAAGTCCTTGAAATTGGGGAAATTCCAAATAATTGATATTCAATGAAAGACCCACAATTTTGTTTTACATTGAATTTGCTTAGTGACATGTCACCATCTGTGAGAATAGTTCCCAATGTTTTTAATGAGAGTGTCTGTCTGTCCTGGGGGGGGGCGGGGGCGGGGGGGGGGGTCTTACCAGGGGCCTCCTCAGTTTGAGCCCTCCTTTTTGTCTTTCTCTGCTTCCTGTGCCACTCCAGCCAACACCAAGGCTGCTGCTTCCTGTGCCACTCCAGCCAACACCAAGGCTGCTGCTTGCTGTGCCACCTCAGACACAACCACTGGAACACCTGGAAACAACACACACAGGAAATCAACGCCTGGCAGTCGTGTGTGAAGTTAACGTGTGACATTCCAACATGAAGGGTCTTACTTGTCATTGAACTATTACCATAGAACAACGACGAAGTAACAGAGAGCTTAGAGTCAACCTCTGTCTGTTACCAGAACATCTTGTTCAGCAGAGCTGATTGACGCCAAAGTGTTTCTTAAACATACGTGTATGTATGTCGGCTATAGGGTGTGGGACCAGCCCTGCAAACAGCATGCACCACAGAGAGAGAGAGAGAGATTTATGCAACTCCTGACAGTAGCATGTGCGACTGAAGGGGTGGGTCTCTCTCCCTCTCTCTCTCTCTGCCTAAAAAGGACAGTATGTTCTTTCTGTGTTTGTAGAGTGGAGGGGGCATTCAGACTGACTAGGAATCACTAGAGCTCTCTACTGCTCACTCTGCATGTCTGGTTTAATACTGACAGTTATCCAGATATTATATTTGTAATGTCATTGATCACCATTTACATCCAACAATCAACCCTTTATATAAAACGTGTAACTTTGGGACACTTTTCGCCGTCTGCCAAGTTTTGGTATGTGTTAACTATACAGTTACCCATAACCACAGGAATTGCATGTATGCCTACACACAGTGGGCTGCACAGTAGCATTGGTTTTCCTGGTAGTAAACATAAAGCAACAGAACTTTGGCCTCATAAAATGTTCCTGGGCAGCACTACATAGACGGGTTACCTATGGCTAAACATTGCCCTGAAACAGAGCACGGCTTTCCTCAGTGACTCGGGGGGAAATCTCTACATCTCTAAACAGACATGCTGGAGTTATCTTCACCCTCATTTAAACACTGGAAATAATAGAGTTAACTATCTGGTCTACTAAAAGTAACAGGGCTGATTCATGCTACAACTGTGATTGTGAATATTCTATTGTGATTGTGAAGATTCTATTGTGATTGTGAAGATTCTATTGTGAAGATTCTATTGTGATTGTGAAGATTCTATTGTGATTGTGAAGATTCTATTGTGAAGATTCTATTGTGATTGTGAAGATTCTATTGTGATTGTGAAGATTCTATTGTGAAGATTATATTGTGATTGTGAAGATTCTATTGTGATTGTGAAGATTCTATTGTGAAGATTCTATTGTATTTGTGAAGATTCTATTGTGATTGTGAAAATTCTATTGTGATTGTGAAGATTCTATTGTGATTGTGAAGATTCTATTGTGATTGTGAAGATTATATTGTGACTGTAGACATTTATGTATAGATAAAACTGTATATATATATATATATATATAAGACTGTAGAGATGTATGGTGGGGGGTCTGACATGCTTTGGCCAGAACAGCGAGGGAAATAACCGAATCTCAACTATTCCATGACAAGGGGCCGTGAGTAAACCTAAATGATCTAACTAAAATATACTGAAGGCTACTACGAGTCACTGAAGACAATAGACTCAATTCTCCTGTGCTCTCCCAACGGCCACGTCAAAATGTACAGTTCACTTACATTTTACATTTTTAGTCATTTAGCAGACGCTCTTATCCAGAGCGACTTACAGAAGCAATTAGGGTTAAGTGCCTTGCTCAAGGGCACATCGACAGATTTTTCACCTAGTCGGCTCGGGGATTAGAACCAGCGACCTTTCGGTTACTGGCACAACGCTCTTACCCACTACCCACGCTCTTACCCACTAAGCTACCTGCCGCCCCAGTTCACTTGACAAACATTTGCATCAGATCTGAGGAGTGAGGACATTAACATGTCTTATGTAATCCCAGGCAACAGTGCAGAAGTCTTATCTGGGTAATTCACAGAGCACAATGAGAGAGACAGAGGGGGAGAAAGAGAGAGAGAGAGAGAGGGGGGGGGAGAGAAAGAGGCCAGGGTTGTGGGTTCGTTTCCCACGGGGGGCCAGTATGAAAATGTATGCACTCACTAACTCGCTCTGGATAAGAGCGTCTGCTAAATGACTAAAATGTAAATGTTACGTCATGCCGAGAGAGAGAGAGAGAGAGAGAGAGAGAGAGAGAGAGAGAGAGAGAGAAGGAAAACAACATCCATCCTGTTTATCACTGGACCAACCAACAGAGACGTTTATATTGAAGTCTACATTAGAAGGTCTGTATTAAACATGATTAGTTGAATGGTTCAGTAGTTATCTGTGGAGGTTTGGGGTAAGGACTAGCTTTGAGGAGTTAGTGTGTTGGATACCTCCTCCTAGTAAGTGATTGTGTTGGATGCCTCTTGGTAACCAGTCAGTTAATGAGGCTGTGGAGACCTTGGGGGGGTATGCTATGCTTGTGAATATACCTTTCCCTATCTATAGACCCCACACCGTACAACAGTCTGAATAGAAAAAGAGATTTGGTGTTCTACCTCGTTTTACAACTCTGTGGGTGAGTAAATCTGTTCTGGTCTGCGTTGGTCAATCGGTCTCCTCTGATAAGGACCATTCAATAGTATCTTTTCCCTCTCAGCTTCCCTCTCAACTTGCTCACTATCTCTCCCCACATCGCCTCACATTTCATGCATGTTTGCAGAGATGTCTTCCCAGCTATTTGTGCCTGTGGCAGGGGAGGACCAACCATATTCTAGATGAGCCGGCTCCGGCAGGCTACAACGTAGACTCCGGCTGACTCACACCTTATTGACATCAGGAAAGACAGGTGTTTTAGGTAACATGTCAAATTAGTGAATCTATGAGCTGGAAGAACAATCATAACCTCCCTGGGGCTAATCAGGACTATAAAATGGCAGCCATTGCTCTGTGGAACTCCATTATCCATCCTGCACAACCAGTTAGTGTTGTGTGTTCTGAGATCAGATGTTAGCCCCACCACATTATCCATCCTGCACAACCAGTTAGTGCTGTGTGTTCTGAGATCAGATGTTAGCCCCACCACATTATCCATCCTGCACAACCAGTTAGTGTTGTGTGTCCTGAGATCAGATGTTACCCCCAGCACATTATTCATCCTGCACAACCAGTTAGTGTTGTGTGTTCTGAGATCAGATGTTAGCCCCACCACATCACAATGCAACGATCTGGGATATACAGGATAGTAAGACAGGGTTGACGTTTGATGACATTTGATGATGGTTTAAATAGGTAGAGTGATTGTGTCAGTGAGGATGAGGCGTTATAGGAGTACATACCATCAATCTCTGGGATTGAGATAGCTGGAGCAGGGGCGGATGGTGTTAGCTCTGGGGTAGGGGCTCGGGCGGCCGCAGGAGCAGGGGCGGCTGGTGTTAGCTCTGGGGTAGGGGCTGGGGCGGCCGCAGGAGCAGGGGCGGCTGGTGTTAGCTCTGGGGTAGGGGCTCGGGCGGCCGCAGGAGCAGGGGCGGCTGGTGTTAGCTCTGGGGTAAGGGCTCGGGCGGCCGCAGGAGCAGGGGCGGCTGGTGTTAGCTCTGGGGTAGGGGCTGGGGCGGCCGCAGGAGCAGGGGCGGCTGGTGTTAGCTCTGGGGTAGGGGCTGGTGTTAGCTCTGGGGTAGGGGCTGGTGTTAGCTCTGGGGTAGGGGCTGGTGTTAGCTCTGGGGTAGGGGCTGGTGTTAGCTCTGGGGTAGGGGCTGGTGTTAGCTCTGGGGTAGGGGCTGGTGTTAGCTCTGGGGTAGGGGCTGGTGTTAGCTCTGGGGTAGGGGCTGGTGTTAGCTCTGGGGTAGGGGCTGGTGTTAGCTCAGGGGTAGGGGCTGGTGTTAGCTCTGGGGTAGGGGCTGGTGTTAGCTCAGGGGCGGCTTCGGGAGCAGGGGCAGGTGTCTCTACTGCAGGCTCTGGGGCTAGAGCTGCCACCTCACCTGGGGCCTCTACTGGTCCTGGGGCCTCTACTGGTCCTGGGGCCTCTACTGGTCCAGGGGCCTCTACTGGTCCAGGGGCCTCTACTGGTCCAGGGGCCTCTACTGGTCCTGGGGCCTCTACTGGTCCTGGGGCCTCTACTGGTCCTGGGGCCTCTACTGGTCCTGGGGCCTCTACTGGTCCTGGGGCCTCTACTGCTACAGGGTCCTCCACAGCCACAGGGGTGGCTACTGGCTCTGCTTCAGGCTCAGCCGCAACAACAAGGTCAGTTATGGGGCCACTGGGTGCAGGGGCCTCCACAGCAGGGGCCCCCACAGCAGGGGCCCCCTCAGGGACAGCGGTCACAGGCTCAGCAGCAGGGGTCCCCTCAGGGACAGCGGTCACAGGCTCAGCAGCAGGGGTCCCCTCAGGGACAGCGGTCACAGGCTCAGCAGCAGGGGTTACTGGCTCTGGGACAGTTTCAGCCTCCTCAGTTGGGGCAGCTACCTCGACTGGGGCAACAACCTCAATGGGAGTAGCCACCTCAACTGCAGCTCCAGCTTCAACAACAGGGGCCTCCTCAGACACCACTGTCTTAGCAGGAGCCTCTGCCACAGGAGTGGCCTCAACTACGACAGGCTCAATAGGGGTCGCCACCTCCACTGGGGCCACAGCCTCTACCGGGGCCACAGCCTCTACCGGGGCCACAGCCTCTGAAGGGGCTTCAGGGGGAACCTCTGGCTCGGCTGCAGACAGCACCACCAGGAGCTGGTCCTCCTCCCATCCAGACCCCATGGTCTCCAGGGCCTCTGAGGCCATGATGACGGGTTCCTCAGAGTCTTCACAGCCCCCTGGCAGGAAGTCATCTGGCAGGGCACTCTGGACAGGAAGCTGCATCTGGTCAGCGATGGTCTCTGTGTCCTCCGAGATGTGACCATTCCTGACAACTGGAATAAACACAGAAAGACATGAGGTTAATGAGATAAATGTATTTCTAGGTTTAACCTGACATCTGAAACCAGATCCACCTGTAACATTCCTGATAAAATATATTTGCACAGCACTTTTCCCACTTTACTGAATTGCAAACATTGTTAACTAAGTTGAACTAATGAGGGATCTGATAGGTTGAATACCTGAAATTCAAGCCCTCATGACTGATCAGCATTGACGCTGGTGTGTCTGTGTTGTCATGAACCAATCTGGTTGTGTTTTAGTTAACCATCTTCAGACACATGCAGCACTCTGCCATAGTAACACCTAAAACATTCCGTAGCAACTCCTGCTAACCCAATCCATAATCTACTGCCACGGCCAACTAAAGAAAATATCATGCAACTGCCAGAGACAACAAGTTAAAGCTCATTAAGGAGACGCAAGGTTAACATGGTTAGTATTTATCTGAAACGTGGTTCGTATTTATCTGAAACGTGGTTCGTATTTATCTGAAACGTGGTTCGTATTTATCTGAAACGTGGTTCGTATTTATCTGAAACGTGGTTCGTATTTATCTGAAACGTGGTTCGTATTTATCTGAAACGTGGTTCGTATTTATCTGAAACGTGGTTCCTAATTATCTGAAACGTGGTTCGTATTTATCTGAAACGTGGTTCGTATTTATCTGAAACGTGGTTAGTATTTATCTGAAACGTGGTTAGTATTTATCTGAAACGTGGTTAGTATTTATCTGAAACGTGGTTAGTATTTATCTGAAACGTGGTTAGTATTCATCTGAAACGTGGTTAGTATTTATCTGAAACGTGGTTAGTAATTATCTGAAACGTGGTTAGTATTTATCTGAAACGTGGTTAGTATTTATCTGAAACGTGGTTCGTATTTATCTGAAACGTGGTTCGTATTTATCTGAAACGTGGTTCGTATTTTTCTGAAACAATCTATAACACAGTATATGGGCATCAATCTCCATTTTAACATGGGGTGGGGGTAAGCTATTCACCAAGGACCTGAAGTAATAATGCCCATAGTATTCACCAAGGACCTGAAGTAATAATGCCCATAGTATTCACCAAGGACCTGAAGTAATAATGCACATAGTATTCACCAAGGACCTGAAGTATGCATAGTATTCACCAAGGACCTGAAGTAATAATGCCCATAGTATTCACCAAGGACCTGAAGTAATAATGCACATAGTATTCACCAAGGACCTGAAGTAATAATGCCCATAGTATTCACCAACCTGAAGTCATAATGCCCATAGTATTCACAGGACCTGAGTATATGCCCATAGTATTCACCAAGGACCTGAAGTAATAATGCCCATAGTATTCACCAAGGACCTGAAGTAATAATGCCCATAGTATTCACCAAGGACCTGAAGTAATAATGCCCATAGTATTCACCAAGGACCTGAAGTCATAATGCCCATAGTATTCACCAAGGACCTGAAGTAATAATGCCCATAGTATTCCATACAGGGTAATACAAATGCACATGCTGCGGATCTAGCATCTAACATTCCATCTAAATCTATTACATGCTGAGACTGAACCACAACAGTACTGTCAGTCACAAAAGCACCTTTATATTAGTCAAATAACTACAGGATTCCACATGGAAAACGTGCTGTAGATGTAATGGATTCAAATACAGATTGCTGCATTTAAAACAAATCAATCTACAGAACATATAACATCATTGATAGTTTAATGAATGTATCACACTCCATCAATATAATTGAGGTTTGCAAATGAGCGGTTCACTATGTGTGCCGCTGCAGCAGATGCCAGAGGTCAGAGGTCAGAGATGTCAAATGTACCATTTGCTGTCAAAGGTGACACTCACTCTTCAGGTCCCTGTGATGTTAATCAACCCATGTGCTGTGAACAGTGGAGCCGTTTTCACTTTGTATTCAAATAATTTGGTTGTTGGAGTCATCCTGAAGTATTTAACTGCTGTTGAAAATATGACTGAACAGAAGTGGCCCTTGGTAAGAGTCTCAGTTGGTTTGACTCAGCAGTGAGAGAAAACCAATCAGACTGCAGAACGTTACAGATGAAAAGCTCATCCTCCATTTCCGGGGCTGAAAAATGTGATTTATTGAAAGCAACCCTGTGGTTTTCTCTGAGCCCTGAGGACTAGGTTCACCTTCCGCCCCTCGGTATGAAACTGGATGGGGAAGTGTATATGAATGATACAGACTAGATGGGGACATATCCGTCCAGGGGCAGGCTGCTAGACAGCTGGGAAACACACAACAGATAGTCTGTTAGCCTGGTCCCAGATCTGTTTGTGTTGAATAGCCCACTTCAAGGGTGTTTCAAAATACAACGATTTACCATAAGAGTCGGCAAGACAGCACAACCAGATCTGGAACCAGTCTGTCTGCAAAACAGTTCAGGAAATCTGTTTCTTAGACTGATCACACCATTCCTATTATTTAATCCATGTCACCGTTAACTCCCCTGATGTAAACAGAGCATTGTTTCATGCATGACATCAACCAAATGATCAAATTAGACGCTCCCGCTTCCCGGTTTGGTATGACTGTCGTAGCCCCTAAAGACCAGGGAGCAATGACTGGAAAGGAATGTGATGAGCTAGCACAAAATAGGAACTAACCAGGCCAATGGAAGACAAGCAAACAGAGAGGGAGAGATTTGGAGGTCTACAAAGTCTCTCAACAGTAAGTTATGGGGTGATGTGATGAGGAGTTACGGGGTGATGAGGAGTTATGGGGTGATGTGATGAGGAGTTATGGGGTGCTGTGATGAGGAGTTATGGGGTGCTGTGATGAGGAGTTATGGGGTGATGTGATGAGGAGTTATGGGGTGATGAGGAGTTATGGGGTGCTGTGATGAGGAGTTATGAGGTGATGTGATGAGGAGTTATGGGGTGATGTGATGAGGAGTTATGGGGTGATGAGGAGTTATGGGGTGATGTGCTAAGGAGTTATGGGGTGATGTGCTGAGGAGTTATAGGGTGATGTGATGAGGAGTTATGAGGTGATGAGGAGTTATGGGGTGATGTGATGAGGAGTTATGGGGTGATGAGGAGTTATGGGGTGATGTGATGAGGAGATATGGGGTGATGAGGAGTTATGGGGTGATGTGATGAGGAGTTATGGGGTGATGAGGAGTTATGAGGTGATGTGATGAGGAGTTATGGGGTGATGAGGAGTTATGGGGTGATGTGATGAGGAGTTATGGGGTGATGTGATGAGGAGTTATGGGGTGATGAGAGGAGTTATGGGGTGATGTGATGAGGAGTTATGGGGTGATGAGGAGTTATGGGGTGATGTGATGAGGAGTTATGGGGTGATGTGATGAGGAGTTATGGGGTGATGTGATGAGGAGTTATGGGGTGATGAGGAGTTATGGGGTGATGTGATGAGTAGTTATGGGGTGATGTGATGAGGAGTTATGGGGTGATGTGATGAGGAGTTATGGGGTGATGAGGAGTTATGGGGTGATGTGATGAGTTATGGGGTGATGAGGAGTTATGGGGTGATGTGATGAGGAGTTATGGGGTGATGTGATGAGGAGTTATGGGGTGATGAGGAGTTATGGGGTGATGAGGAGTTATGGGGTGATGAGGAGTTATGGGGTGATGAGGAGTTATGGGGTGATGAGGAGTTATGGGGTGATGTGATGAGGAGTTATGGGGTGATGTGATGAGGAGTTATGGGGTGATGTGATGAGGAGTTATGGGGTGATGAGGAGTTATGGGGTGATGTGATGAGGAGTTATGGGGTGATGTGATGAGGAGTTATGGGGTGATGTGATGAGGAGTTATGGGGTGATGTGCTGAGGAGTTATGGGGTGATGTGATGAGGAGTTATGGGGTGATGAGGAGTTATGGGGTGATGTGATGAGGAGTTATGAGGTGATGAGGAGTTATGGGGTGATGTGATGAGGAGTTATGGGGTGATGAGGAGTTATGGGGTGATGTGATGAGGAGTTGTGGGGTGATGAGGAGTTATGGGGTGATGTGATGAGGAGTTATGGGGTGATGAGGAGTTATGGGGTGATGTGATGAGGAGTTATGGGGTTGATGAGGAGTTATGGGGTGATGTGATGAGGAGTTATGGGGTGATGAGGAGTTATGGGGTGATGTGATGAGGAGTTATGGGGTGATGAGGAGTTATGGGGTGATGTGATGAGGAGTTATGGGGTGATGAGGAGTTATGGGGTGATGTGATGAGGAGTTATGGGGTGATGTGATGAGGAGTTATGGGGTGATGAGGAGTTATGGGGTGATGAGATGAGGAGTTATGGGGGTGATGAGGAGTTATGGGGTGATGTGATGAGGAGTTATGGGGTGATGAGGAGTTATGGGGTGATGTGATGAGGAGTTATGGGGTGATGAGGAGTTGTGGGGTGATGAGGAGTTATGGGGTGATGTGATGAGGAGTTATGGGGTGATGAGGAGTTATGGGGTGATGTGATGAGGAGTTATGGGGTGATGAGGAGTTATGGGGTGATGTGATGAGGAGTTATGGGGTGATGAGGAGTTATGGGGTGATGTGATGAGGAGTTATGGGGTGATGTGATGAGGAGTTATGGGGTGATGTGATGAGGAGTTATGGGGTGATGAGGAGTTATGGGGTGATGAGGAGTTATGGGGTGATGTGATGAGGAGTTATGGGGTGATGTGATGAGGAGTTATGGGGTGATGAGGAGTTATGGGGTGATGTGATGAGGAGTTATGGGGTGATGATGAGGAGTTATGGGGTGATGTGATGAGGAGTTATGGGGTGATGAGGAGTTATGGGGTGATGTGATGAGGAGTTATGGGGTGATGAGGAGTTATGGGGTGATGTGATGAGGAGTTATGGGGTGTGATGAGGAGTTATGGGGTGATGTGATGAGGAGTTATGGGGTGATGAGGAGTTATGGGGTGATGTGATGAGGAGTTATGGGGTGATGTGATGAGGAGTTATGGGGTGATGTGATGAGGAGTAATGGGGTGATGAGGAGTTATGGGGTGATGTGATGAGGAGATATGGGGTGATGTGATGAGGAGTTATGGGGTGATGTGCTGAGGAGTTATGGGGTGATGAGGAGTTATGGGGTGATGAGGAGTTATGGGGTGATGTGATGAGGAAATAGAGTTGTGATGTTTCCTTTCGTTGTAGCCCTACAGGAAGCCTGTTATGTAATAGTACGTATTATGAGGAGAAAAACAGAGTTGCAAAAATGCTGTGTTGGTTGGTTTAACTTCAGGGGGAGGGGGGTTCATTGGTTGGTTTAACTTCACACCTGGGTGATATTACACTCCTCTCTCACCTTGCTAGCGTATCGATATCACGTGGCCTTGCTAGCAACTCCAGGGCTGAATATTACACTTACAGTTGTACAGCCAGCTAGATCTCAGGGATAGGACAGCTGTTGTCTGTAGCTGGCTGGCTGGTGGGACAGAGACAGACAGAGACAGAGCCCCTCTTGGCATGGATCACTTGTGTGTCAACATGATTACCATCCAAAGATGACAGAGATCCCAGTCAAAACAGCTAGTGAGGCCCTGGACAGAGGGAGCTGGGGGATGGGACCCAGTGGGACCACTGTGGTATTGGCTGGTATACAGCTGGTGAGACAGTGCTGTTAGATGGGACAGATCACTACCACGCAGTGCCACATGTACAGAGGAGTAGCATGGTACAATAAGACATGTCAGAGGTGACGTCAGCCTCTGGGACCAAGACAGAGAATCTCCAGGTGACCTGGCTGGCTAGCTGGATGGCACTACAACAACACCCTGAAACAGACAGACACAGACACACTGCTAGAGATGGCACTACAACAACACCCTGAAACAGACAGACACTGCTAGAGATGGCCCTACAACAACACCCTGAAACAGACAGACACACTGCTAGAGATGGCACTACAACAACACCCTGAAACAGACAGACACATTGCTAGAGATGGCCCTACAACAACACCCTGAAACAGACAGACACACTGCTAGAGATGGCACTACAACAACACCCTGAAACAGACAGACACACTGCTAGAGATGGCCCTACAACAACACCCTGAAACAGACAGACACACTGCTAGAGATGGCACTACAACAACACCCTGAAACAGACAGACACACTGCTAGAGATGGCCCTACAACAACACCCTGAAACAGACAGACACACTGCTAGAGATGGCCCTACAACAACACCCTGAAACAGACAGACACTGCTAGAGATGGCCCTACAACAACACCCTGAAACAGACAGACACACTGCTAGAGATGGCCCTACAACAACACCCTGAAACAGACAGACACTGCTAGAGATGGCCCTACAACAACACCCTGAAACAGACAGACACACTGCTAGAGATGGCCCTACAACAACACCCTGAAACAGACAGACACACTGCTAGAGATGGCACTACAACAACACCCTGAAACAGACAGACACACTGCTAGAGATGGCCCTACAACAACACCCTGAAACAGACAGACACACTGCTAGAGATGGCCCTACAACAACACCCTGAAACAGACAGACACTGCTAGAGATGGCCCTACAACAACACCCTGAAACAGACAGACACACTGCTAGAGATGGCCCTACAACAACACCCTGAAACAGACAGACACTGCTAGAGATGGCCCTACAACAACACCCTGAAACAGACAGACACTGCTACAGATGGCCCTACAACAGCACCCTGAAACAGACAGACACTGCTAGAGATGGCCCTACAACAACACCCTGAAACAGACAGACACTGCTAGAGATGGCCCTACAACAACACCCTGAAACAGATAGACACACTGCTAGAGATGACCCTACAACAACACCCTGAAACAGACAGACACTGCTAGAGATGGCCCTACAACAACACCCTGAAACAGATAGACACATTGCTAGAGATGGCCCTACATCAACACCCTGAAACAGACAGACACTGCTAGAGATGGCCCTACAACAACACCCTGAAACAGACAGACACACTGCTAGAGATGGCCCTACAACAACACCCTGAAACAGACAGACACACTGCTAGAGATGGCCCTACAACAACACCCTGAAACAGACAGACACACTGCTAGAGATGGCCCTACAACAACACCCTGAAACAGACAGACACACTGCTAGAGATGGCCCTACAACAACACCCTGAAACAGACAGACACTGCTAGAGATGGCCCTACAACAACACCCTGAAACAGACAGACACACTGCTAGAGATGGCACTACAACAACACCCTGAAACAGACAGACACACTGCTAGAGATGGCCCTACAACACCCTGAAACAGACAGACACACTGCTAGAGATGGCCCTACAACAACACCCTGAAACAGACAGACACACTGCTAGAGATGGCCCTACAACAACACCCTGAAACAGACAGACACTGCTAGAGATGGCCCTACAACAACACCCTGAAACAGACAGACACACTGCTAGAGATGGCACTACAACAACACCCTGAAACAGACAGACACACTGCTAGAGATGGCCCTACAACACCCTGAAACAGACAGACACTGCTAGAGATGGCCCTACAACAACACCCTGAAACAGACAGACACACTGCTAGAGATGGCACTACAACAACACCCTGAAACAGACAGACACACTGCTAGAGATGGCCCTACAACACCCTGAAACAGACAGACACACTGCTAGAGATGGCCCTACAACAACACCCTGAAACAGACAGACACACTGCTAGAGATGGCCCTACAACAACACCCTGAAACAGACAGACACACTGCTAGAGATGGCCCTACAACAACACCCTGAAACAGACAGACACACTGCTAGAGATGGCACTACAACAACACCCTGAGACAGACAGACACACTGCTAGAGATGGCCCTACAACACCCTGAAACAGACAGACACACTGCTAGAGATGGCCCTACAACAACACCCTGAAACAGACAGACACACTGCTAGAGATGGCACTACAACAACACCCTGAAACAGACAGACACACTGCTAGAGATGGCCCTACAACAACACCCTGAACATTAGATTTCCATGTAACAACATGTATAAAGACATACTGATGGTCAGGCTGCAACAACAGGGCAGTGAGTACACAGTGTGAGTGTATGTTAAACGATGACATAATGCCCTCAGCTGTGCCTGGTCCTGGAGTGTGGAAGCCATGTGGCAGGACCAGAGCCAGGCAGGCCCCATGAATGGACAATATGGCCCCTGTGTCAGCCAGGCCTCTCTGTGGGTAGCAGGGTTTCCAGGTTGTGACAAAAAGCAAAAGCAAAAAGAAAAGCTATGAATCAAACTGTTTCTGGTCAGGAGAAAAAATATATATAAATCCTTCGTAAGCGGTGCGTGAGTTTCAAGTTTGGGGAAGCGTACAATTTACCCTACCATTTCTACCTTTCAGCCAGTTATGATTTTCATATGCGCAGTTTTGTGGAACAGTTATATATCAATAATAATGTTTTAGTTTCTCAATCATTGTCACGTGGTTAATCATAAAAATCTGAATTAAAAATGATACAAATTGAAAAGTTCAAATTCAACTAATGCGAGAGCACCAGCCTCAGCCATATGGACACATTGATGCACCGTGATAATAATGTAATATGCCATTTGGCTCTGGGGGGAGTTAGGGGTGGTATGGCTCTGGGGGAGTTAGGGGTGGTCTCTAGTATGGCTCTGGGGGAGTTAGGGGTGGTATGGCTCTGGGGGAGTTAGGGTGGTCATGGCTCTGGGGAGTTAGGGGTGGTATGGCTCTGGGGAGTTAGGGGTGGTCTCTAGTATGGCTCTGGGGAGTTAGGGGTGGTATGGCTCTGGGGAGTTAGGGGTGGTCCTAGTATGGCTCTGGGGGGAGTTAGGGGTGGTATGGCTCTGGGGGAGTTAGGGGGTGGTATGGCTCTGGGGGGAGTTAGGGGTGGTATGGCTCTGGGGAGTTAGGGGGTAGAGTATGGCTCTGGGGAGTTAGGGGGTGGTATGGCTCTGGGGAGTTAGGGGGTATGGCTCTGGGGAGTTAGGGGTGGTATGGCTCTGGGGGAGTTAGGGATGGTATGGCTCTGGGGGAGTTAGGGGTAGGTATGGCTTGGGGGAGTTAGGGGTGGTATGGCTCTGGGGGAGTTAGGGGGGTTGCCTAGTATGGCTCTGGGGGAGTTAGGGTGGTATGGCTCTGGGGGAGTTAGGGGTGGTATGGCTCTGGGGGAGTTAGGGGTGGTATGGCTCTGGGGGAGTTAGGGGTGGTATGGCTCTGGGGGAGTTAGGGGTGGTATGTAGATGGCTCTGGGGAGTTAGGGGTAGTATGGCTCTGGGGGAGTTAGGGGTGGTCTCAGTATGGCTCTGGGGGAGTTAGGGGTGGTATGGCTCTGGGGGAGTTAGGGGTGGTATGGCTCTGGGGAGTTAGGGGTGGTATGGCTCTTGGGAGTTAGGGGTGGTATGTAGTGGCTCTGGGGGAGTTAGGGGTGGTATGGCTCTGGGGGAGTTAGGGGTGGTATGTAGTATGGCTCTGGGGAGTTAGGGGTGGTATGGCTCTGGGGGAGTTAGGGGGTGGTATGGCTCTGGGGGAGTTAGGGGTGGTATGGCTCTGGGGGGAGTTAGGGGTGGTTGTGGTATGGCTCTGGGGGAGTTAGGGGTGGTCTCATATGGCTCTGGGGGAGTTAGGGGTGGTATGGCTCTGGGGGAGTTAGGGGTGGTATGTAGTATGGCTCTGGGGGAGTTAGGGGTTGGTATGGCTCTGGGGAGTTAGGGGTGGTATGGCTCTGGGGGAGTTAGGGGTGGTATGGCTCTGGGGAGTTAGGGGTGGTATGGCTCTGGGGAGTTAGGGGTGGTAGTGGCTCTCGGGGGAGTAGGGTGGTATGGCTCTTCGGGGGAGTTAGGGGTGGTATGGCTCTGGGGAGTTAGGGGTGGTATGGCTCTGGGGAGTTAGGGGTGGTATGGCTCTGGGGGAGTTAGGGGTGGTATGGCTCTGGGGGAGTTAGGGGTGGTATGGCTCTGGGGGAGTTAGGGGTGGTATGGCTCTGGGGGAGTTAGGGGTGGTATGGCTCTGGGGGAGTTAGGGGTGGTATGTAGTATGGCTCTGGGGGAGTTAGGGGTGGTATGTAGTATGGCTCTGGGGAGTTAGGGGTGGTATGGCTCTGGGGGAGTTAGGGGTGGTCTTAGTATGGCTCTGGGGAGTTAGGGGTGGTATGGCTCTGGGGAGTTAGGGGTGGTATGTAGTATGGCTCTGGGGAGTTAGGGGGTGGTATGGCTCTTGGGGGAGTTAGGGGTGGTATGGCTCTGGGGGAGTTAGGGGTGGTATGGCCTCTGGGGAGTTAGGGGTGGTATGTAGTATGGCTCTGGGGAGTTAGGGGTGGTATGTAGTATGGCTCTGGGGGAGTTAGGGGTGGTATGGCTCTGGGGGAGTTAGGGGTGGTATGGCTCTGGGGGGAGTTAGGGGTGGTATGTAGTATGGCTCTGGGGGAAGTTAGGGGTGGTCTCTAGTATGGCTCAGGGGAGTTAGGGGTGGTATGGCTCTGGGGGAGTTAGGGGTGGTATGGCTTTAGTGTAGTATGGCTCTGGGGAGTTAGGGTGGATGGTCTGGGAGTTAGGTGATGGCTCTGGGGGAGTTAGGGTGGTATGGCTCTGGGGGAGTTAGGGGTGGTGTGAGTATGGCTCTGGGGAGTTAGGGTGTGGCTCTGGGGAGTTAGGGGTGGTATGGCTCTGGGGAGTTAGGGGTATGGCTCTGGGGGGTTAGGGGTGGTCTCTAGTATGGCTCTGGGGGGTTAGGGGTGGTATGGCTCTGGGGAGTTAGGGGTGGTATGGCTCTGGGGAGTTAGGGGTTTTATGTAGTATGGCTCTGGGGAGTTAGGGGTGGTATGGCTCTGGGGGAGTTAGGGGTGGTATGGCTCTGGGGGGAGTTAGGGGTGGTATGTAGTATGGCTCTGGGGGAGTTAGGGGTGGTATGGCTCTGGGGGAGTTAGGGGTGGTATGGCTCTGGGGGAGTTAGGGGTGGTATGGCTCTGGGGGAGTTAGGGGTGGTATGGCTCTGGGGGAGTTAGGGGTGGTCTCTAGTATGGCTCTGGGGGGGAGTTAGGGTTGTCTTAGTATGGCTCTGGGGGAGTTAGGGGTGGTATGGCTCTGGGGGAGTTAGGGGTGGTATGTAGTATGGCTCTGGGGGAGTTAGGGGTGGTCTCTAGTATGGCTCTGGGGGGTTAGGGGTGGTATGGTTCTGGGGAGTTAGGGGTATGGCTCTGGGGGAGTTAGGGTGGTATGGCTCTGGGGGGGTTAGGGGTGGTATGTAGTATGGCTCTGGGGGAAGTTAGGGGTGGTCTCTAGTATGGCTCTGGGGGGAGTTAGGGGTGGTATGGCTCTGGGGGAGTTAGGGGTGGTATGGCTCTGGGGGGAGTTAGGGGTGGTATGTAGTTTATGGCTCTGGGGAGTTAGGGGTGGTATGGCTCTGGGGGAGTTAGGGGTGGTATGGCTCTGGGGAGTTAGGGGTGGTATGGCTCTGGGGGAGTTAGGGTGGTATGGCTCTGGGGAGTTAGGGGTGGTATGGCTCTGGGGGAGTGGGTGGTATGGCTCTGGGGGAGTTAGGGGTGGTATGGCTCTGGGGGAGTTAGGGGTGGTATGGCTCTGGGGGGAGTTAGGGGTGGTATATGGCTCTGGGGAGTTAGGGGTGGTATGGTTCTGGGGGAGTTAGGGGTGGTATGGCTCTGGGGGAGTTAGGGGTGGTATGGCTCTGGGGGAGTTAGGGGTGGTATGTAGTATGGCTCTGGGGGAGTTAGGGGTGGTATGGCTCTGGGGGAGTTAGGGGTGGTATGGCTCTGGGGGAGTTAGGGGTGGTATGTAGTATGGCTCTGGGGGAGTTAGGGGTGGTATGGCTCTGGGGGAGTTAGGGGTGGTATGTAGTATGGCTTTGGGGGAGTTAGGGTGGTATGGCTCTGGGGAGTTAGGGGTGGTTGTAGTATGGCTCTGGGGGAGTTAGGGGTGGTATGGCTCTGGGGGAGTTAGGGGTGGTATGTAGTATGGCTCGGGGGAGTTAGGGGTGGTATGGCTCTGGGGGAGTTAGGGGTGGTATGGCTCTGGGGGAGTTAGGGGTGGTATGGCTCTAGGGGAGTTAGGGGTGGTATGGCTCTGGGGGAGTTAGGGGTGGTATGGCTCTGGGGGAGTTAGGGGTGGTATGGCTCTGGGGGAGTTAGGGGTGGTATGGCTCTGGGGGGAGTTAGGGGTGGTATGGCTCTGGGGGGGAGTTAGGGGTGGTATGGCTCTGGGGGAGTTAGGGGTGGTCTCTAGTATGGCTCTGGGGGAGTTAGGGGTGGTCTCTAGTATGGCTCTGGGGGAGTTAGGGGTGGTATGGTTCTGGGGGAGTTAGGGGTGGTCTCTAGTATGGCTCTGGGGGAGTTAGGGGTGGTATGGCTCTGGGGGAGTTAGGGGTGGTATGGTTCTGGGGAGTTAGGGGTGGTATGGTTCTGGGGGAGTTAGGGGTGGTATGGCTCTGGGGGAGTTAGGGTTGTAGTATGGCTCTGGGGGAGTTAGGGGTGGTATGGCTCTGGGGGAGTTAGGGGTGGTATGTAGTATGGCTCTGGGGGAGTTAGGGGTGGTATGAGTTGGCTCTGGGGGAGTTAGGGGTGGTATGGCTCTGGGGAGTTAGGGGTGGTATGGCTCTGGGGGAGTTAGGGGTGGTATGTAGTATGGCTCTGGGGAGTTAGGGGTGGTATGTAGTATGGCTCTGGGGGGAGTTAGGGTGGTATGTAGTATGGCTCTGGGGAGTTAGGGGTAGTATGGCTCTGGGGGAGTTAGGGGTGGTATGTAGTATGGCTCTGGGGGAGTTAGGGGTGGTATGGCTCTGGGGGAGTTAGGGGTGGTATGTAGTATGGCTCTGGGGGAGTTAGGGGTGGTATGGCTCTGGGGGAGTTAGGGGTGGTATGTAGTATGGCTCTGGGGGGAGTTAGGGGTGGTATGGCTCTGGGGGAGTTAGGGGTGGTATGGCTCTGGGGGAGTTAGGGGTGGTATGGGGTGGTATTTCTAAGAAGCCGTCACCACTCAATTCAATTGAAAGGGGCTTTATTGGCATAGGAAACGTGTTGACATTACCAAAGCAAGTGAAATAAACAATCAACAGAAGTGAGAAGGTAAATATTGCACTAAAAAAGGTTTTAAAAAGATAAAGACGTTTTTAAGTGTTATATTAGCAGCTATATGTTTTATCAATGTGCAAATAGTTGTAGTATGAATAGTGGGGGAAGATACATAAACAGATAAATATGGGTTGTATTTATAATGGTGTTTGATCTTCACTGGTTGCCCTTTTCTCATGGCAACAGGTCACAAATCTTGCTGCTGTGATGGCACACTGCGGTATTTCACCTAACAGATATATATGGGAGTTTATCAATGTTTGTTGTGTTTAACAATTATTTGTGGGTCTGTGTAATCTGTGGGAAATATGTGTCTCTAATATGGTCATACATTTGGCAGGAGGTTAGGAAGTGCAGCTCAGTTTCCACCTCATTTTGTGGGCAGTGTGCACATAGCCTGTCTTCACTTGAGAGTCAGGTCTGCCTACGGCGGCCTTTCTCAATAGCAAGGCTATGCTCACTGAGTCTGTACAGTCAAGGATTTCCTTAATTTTGGGTCAGTCACAGTGGTCAGGTATTCTGCCACTGTGTATTCTCTGTTTAGGGCCAGGTAGCATTCCAATTTGCTCTGTTTATTGGTTGATTCTTTCCAATGTGTCAAGTAATTATATTTTTGTTTTCTTATAATTTGGTTGGGTCTAATTGTGTTGCTGTCCTGGGGCTCTGTGGGGTCTGTTTGTGTTTGTGAACAGAGCCCCAGGACCAGCTGGCTGAGGGGACTCTTCTCCAGGTTCATCTCTCTGTAGGTGAGGGCTTTGTGATGGAATGTGTGGGCATCACTTCCTTTTAGGTGGTTGTAGAATTTAACAGCTCTTTTCTAGATTTTGATCATTAGCGGGTATAGTCCTAATTGTGCTCTGCATGATTTGTTTGGGGTTTGTCGTTGTACACAAAGTATATTTTTGCAGAATTCTGCATGCAGAGTCTCAATTGGGTGTTTGTCCCATTTTGTGAATTCTTGGTTGGTGAGTGGACCTCATACTTCACAACCATAGAGGGCAATGTGTTCGATAACTGATTGAAGTATTTACACAGTACAGGCTAATTGACAGGTTGGGTCAGAACCCTATAGCCTCAGGGATATGACACAGTCCAGGCCGTGCCACAGCAGAATCACAGCTAACTAACGGGTTGGGTCAGAACCCTATAGCCTCAGGGTGCAGATGTGCTGCCAACAATGCAATGTTTTCAACAGCAGTTTGATCAGAGCAGCATGGGCTCTCTGACTGGCAACATGTACATGTCCAGGGAACATAATGTACTGTAATATAGACATGAGGACGTGAGCACCTGTGGTCTTCCACTCCATAGGGGCATGAGGAGGTGAGCACCTGTGGTCTTCCACTCCATAGGGGGAGAAAGAAGCGGATAGGAAAGAGCTGATTGTTTTGTTCTGGTTTTTACATATTTTAACTAATGGAAAGATAAGCTACTAATGCATTATTTTTTTACATTTAAGTCATTTAGCAGACGCTCTTATCCAGAGCGACTTACAGTTAGTGCATACATTATTTTTTATACCCCCCGTGGGAATCGAACCCACAACCTTGGCGTTGCAAACACCATGCTCTACCAACTGAGCTACATCCCTGCCGGCCATTCCCTCCCCTACCCTGGACGACGCTGGGCCAATTGTGCGCCGTCGCATGGGTCTCCCGGTCGCAGCCGGCTACGACAGAGCCTGGATTATCATTGGCTGTGGTTAGTCAAAAGATAAAAACTGATCAGTAAATGTAACACCAGATACTGATCATAATAAAGCTTTCTGCTATAATCACAATGTAACACCAGATACTGATCATAATAAAGCTTTCTGCTATAATCACAATGTAACACCAGATACTGATCATAATAAAGCTTTCTGCTATGATCACAATGTAACACCAGATACTGATCATAATAAAGCTTTCTGCTATAATCACAATGTAACACCAGATACTGATCATAATAAAGCTTTCTGCTATAATCACAATGTAACACCAGATACTGATCATAATAAAGCTTTCTGCTATGATCACAATGTAACACCAGATACTGATCATAATAAAGCTTTCTGCTATAATCACAATGTAACACCAGATACTGATCATAATAAAGCTTTCTGCTATAATCACAATGTAACACCAGATACTGATCATAATAAAGCTTTCTGCTATAATCACAATGTAACACCAGATACTGATCATAATAAAGCTTTCTGCTATGATCACAATGTAACACCATGGTAAAAAAAAAAACAAGACAATATCAATGCACATAACACACCTTCTGCAGTGTGAGAATATAATCTAATCGCAAAAACAAAACGCTAATTTTGCCAAAACTTTAAAGAAGTGTCACTGTCAACTGATCCTGACATAAATGTACTCACCAAATGTGTCTCCATTGGCCTCCTCGGGTTTTGTCCCCGGTCTCTTCTCCTGATCGACAGTCTGTGCGCTGGACGAAGAACACCCCATGGTGAAGAAGAGATGGATGAAAATAAAATATGGAAAGAAGATTGACACTAAAAGCGAATGGTCGATGCTCTGTCAACTCAGACAGCGACTGGCTGGGTAAAACATGCACAGAACAGCAAGGTGGTTGTCTATGAGGAGTAACTGGAGACCATTATTCCCTGTTGTCTGTCTGCCCTGTCTGTTTATGAATGGTCAGTCGCCCTCATGCCCTGGACAACGGACTGTTGTGCTCTGCACACTAACCACGCGTAAGGCACTGTCTGGATAAAATGAAGACCCTCAACTGTGCTCTCTCTCTCTCTTTCCATTAGGGAAGTGGTTTAGACAAGAGCATGTTGATCAACTCCGCCCCCTACCCTCTCCTTCAGAAGAGCCCATTCTCTGAAAATCCACCTGGTGGCTCTTATGTACTGGTGAGTTCTCTTTCCCCTATTTATAGTTCAAGTAACTTGGAATGTATTACTAGTAATAGATTTTTGTTTGTTTATTATTCCACATAAGACAATCCAAGACTTTGGCCCAGACGTTGATGGACTGTCAACAACAAGTCATTTGTCAGTAAGTGCAAGCGGAGGGATACCAGTGCCTGCAGCCCTCTCCGCAAAAAAAGTATCAAACGTGATTGATAATTTACAAAGTAGTCAATGTGTGTGTGCGCAGTGTTAAATTATTGCTGTTACAGTACTGTACTATCTTTGACGCGACGTCGCCATCTACTGGATGAAGTAGCTACCTGCAGCATCAAAGATACTTGTGTAGTGTCTATATTATTATTATTACTGGATGAAGTAGCCACCTGCAGCATCAAATATACTTGTGTAGTGTCTATATTATTATTATTACTGGATGAAGTAGCTACCTGCAGCATCAAATATACTTGTGTAGTGTCTATATTATTATTATTACTGGATGAAGTAGCTACCTGCAGCATCAAATATACTTGTGTAGTGTCTATATTATTATTATTACTGGATGAAGTAGCCACCTGCAGCATCAAATATACTTGTGTAGTGTCTATATTATTATTATTACTGGATGAAGTAGCTACCTGCAGCATCAAATATACTTGTGTAGTGTCTATATTATTATTATTACTGGATGAAGTAGCTACCTGCAGCATCAAATATACTTGTGTAGTGTCTATATTATTATTATTACTGGATGAAGTAGCCACCTGCAGCATCAAAGATACTTGTGTAGTGTCTATATTATTATTATTACTGGATGAAGTAGCCACCTGCAGCATCAAAGATACTTGTGTAGTGTCTATATTATTATTATTACTGGATGAAGTAGCCACCTGCAGCATCAAAGATACTTGGCGCTTTGCACAACAAGCAGAACCGCACCCCCTCGCGGCAACTGAAGCGGGACACTGGTTACTATGGAAACGAATCGCTTGGAGTTTTTTTCGGTTGATGAGACACACACAGGTCGCTAGCTAACTTTACATCGTAGCGAGTAATTATTTCGCTAAATACCTACAACTTCTCATTTCCTCCGTGACACGGTTATTGTCTGGTGAGTAGGAAATTGACTTCTCACTATTGCTTTCAACCATTCTCTTCACTGACAGTAACGTTAGCTAGTAACATTAAACCAAACTGCTAACTTTAGCTAGCATTGTCGACAGTGTCGCACGACCCAGGCTGTAGGTACTAGGCTAGCCACAACTTTGAAAAATGTAGCTTTATTAATGTATGGGCATTTCTGTTGTCAACAGGTCAGCCATGAATGCAGAGATAGTTTCCTCACTTCTAACTCAAGAGGTGCCAGCAGGCACTACTGAGACCCCGCATGCTGCAGCAGTTCCGGTGGATCACCTGGACTATGGCTACATTGAGAAATGCACTGACGTGAAATACCCGGGGAAGATTCTGAGGGTGCTGAGGTAAATGGTTCAGAGGAAGGTTAGGTCAAGGCTATAGCTGGTAGTTTTGAACATAACAGTCTAACTCAATCTAAGTGAGAAATGGACAAAAGAGTTGCACAAATAGTGCAACAAAAAAAATGCGCCGAATACAACAGGTGCTTTACAATACATTACAGTGAAATGCTTACTTACAGCCCTTAACCAACAGTGCATTTATTTTTAACAAAAAAGTAAAAATAAAACAACAACAAAAAAAGTGTTGAGAAAAAAAGAGCAGAAGTAAAATAAAGTGACAGTAGGGAGGCTATATATACAGGGGGGTACCGGTGCAGAGTCAATGTGCAGGGGCACCGGCTAGTTGAGGTAGTTGAAGTAATATGTACATGTGGGCAGAGTTAAAGTGACTATTATGCCAGCCAAGTGAACATCTCTGTATTATGTTGATAGATGTCATGAAATTCACAGTCAGCCATTTCACTACAGATCTGGAGATGAGGGTATCTATCCCCATCTGATAGAGTTCTGTGAGAGTCGTCTGAAGAGGTCGGACCCAAGAAGCCGTGCCCTCAGAAAGGACATCCCCCCCCCCCCCAGCCACCGCTGCCTGCCTCTCTGGAGATGAATGGAGCCAGATCACTGACGAACTCAAGGTGCTGTCCTCACCACACAACGTTGTCTAAAAGTGACCACAAGGTTGTGGGGCCTCACTGTGCCAATGTAACTTTTGTAATCTGTCGTGGACAGACTACGTAAAACATCAAGCATCTGACCAAATCATGCAAGATTTCAGTTCTGGGTTAACAGAGATCAGTGACATTTGTAACAACACTTGGAAGTGTCATTGAGACTTTGTATTAGTAGTAATACCATAGTGGTGTAGCAGTAGGACCGCTGTAGACAATGACATGGATACACACATCCTCATGTAGCAGACTTACCTAATATCCACCACACTGTTTCACTGTTACAGAAGTGGGAGAGAGATGCCAAAATGAGGGAAACTGAGCTGAAACAACAATCTTTATTTCATGATCTTGAAAATGATAATGTTCCCCCGGTACGTGGCTCAAGTTGCTCTATTACTTTCAAGCAGGTAATGAGGATAATAATAATAATGTTTACGAGGAAATACAATTATTTTGTGTTGTCAGACAATAGTAGAACAATGAGTTGAACTTCATTCTAAATTGTGTTGCAGAATGCAGTTTCAAATGGACAGAAGAAAACTTAAAAGAAGAAGGTTCTTCCTCCTGATTATATAGAATGGGACCAGTGAGCCTATAGAAGGTTCTTCCTCCTGATTATATAGAATGGGACCAGTGAGTGTATAGAAGGTTCTTCCTCCTGATTATATAGAATGGGACCAGTGAGTCTGTAGAAGGTTCTTCCTCCTGATTATATAGAATGGGACCAGTGAGTCTATAGAAGGTTCTTCCTCCTGATTATATAGAATGGGACCAGTGAGTCTGTGGAAGGTTCTTCCTCCTGATTATATAGAATGGGACCAGTGAGTCTATAGAAGGTTCTTCCTCCTGATTATATAGAATGGGACCAGTGAGTCTGTAGAAGGTTCTTCCTCCTGATTATATAGAATGGGACCAGTGAGTCTGTAGAAGGTTCTTCCTCCTGATTATATAGAATGGGACCAGTGAGTCTATAGAAGGTTCTTCCTCCTGATTATATAGAATGGGACCAGTGAGTCTATAGAAGGTTCTTCCTCCTGATTATATAGAATGGGACCAGTGAGTCTATAGAAGGTTCTTCCTCCTGATTATATAGAATGGGACCAGTGAGTGTATAGAAGGTTCTTCCTCCTGATTATATAGAATGGGACCAGTGAGTCTGTAGAAGGTTCTTCCTCCTGATTATATAGAATGGGACCAGTGAGTCTGTGGAAGGTTCTTCCTCCTGATTATATAGAATGGGACCAGTGAGTGTATAGAAGGTTCTTCCTCCTGATTATATAGAATGGGACCAGTGAGTGTATAGAAGGTTCTTCCTCCTGATTATATAGAATGGGACCAGTGAGTCTGTAGAAGGTTCTTCCTCCTGATTATATAGAATGGGACCAGTGAGTGTATAGAAGGTTCTTCCTCCTGATTATATAGAATGGGACCAGTGAGTCTGTAGAAGGTTCTTCCTCCTGATTATATAGAATGGGACCAGTGAGTGTGTAGTTTTTTCCTGCCTTATAATTTGTGTATGGGGTCCTGGAATCATGCCTAGACCATATTATCAACGTTGTCCCTCTGTATTGCAGGTATGACGTCGACAGGGAGTGTGATAAAAGTGATGGAAATGGAACAAAAAAGGATCCCCCCGCAATTATAAACTCTAGAGATCTGTACATCAGGAGCAACATGGATACAACAGGTGAAATATCTATTTGGTTCCCATAAGACTGTGTCATTAGTGTCTCAGAGATGTTATTTAGTTGTAACGGTTCAATTGTGTTGTTCAGTTGTTATATCATGAATTCATGCACACTTGCAGTATGTCTTTTTTTGACTGTTGTTGCTCCGTAGTCTTGATAGAATGTGTATGTTCTTCTGGCGCTGACTGGGCAGGAGAAAGTCCTCGTTGCCAACCGTGAGAAGGTTAAAGGCAACGAGGCTTTCAAGGCCAACGACTATGAAGAAGCAGTGGCGTATTATTCAAGGTCAGACCATTTAACTTAACACTAACAGCTGTCTCCCTTGGAGGAGTTAGGGATCGTCATTACCGTCAATATGCATTCACTAAGAGATGCTAGTATCTCTTAGTGAATGCATATTCAATGGGTTTCATTCCTTTTGTCTTGAGTTCAGCTTCAAACCATAGAGATACATTTATATCCATAGAGATCCTATTCATTTACTAGAGGGGCTATGTCATAATTCCTTATTCAATGTTGATATTACTCAAACCCTCAGTGAGAAGGTCTTATCCAGTAATCAGT
Source organism: Coregonus clupeaformis (assembly GCF_020615455.1). NCBI lineage: Eukaryota > Metazoa > Chordata > Actinopteri > Salmoniformes > Salmonidae > Coregonus > Coregonus clupeaformis. The sequence goes on along the minus strand of NC_059209.1, from coordinate 37,574,327 downwards.
CTCCGTACTGCTAAATGTGGTCCATCTCTCTTCTCTCCATGTCTCCTCCTCACCAGGAGTCTGTCAGTGGTACCAACCGTAGCAGGTTACAACAGCAGAACCCAGTCAGAGATCAAACTGCAGCACTGGCACAATGCCCTCAACGACTGTCAGAAGGCACTGGAGATGGAGCCGGGCTATATGAAAGGTACTGTTCCACTGGAGATGGAGCCGGGCTATATGAAAGGTACTGTTCCACTGGAGATGGAGCCGGGCTATATGAAAGGTACTGTTCCACTGGAGATGGAGCCAGGCTCTATGAAAGGTACTGTTCCACTGGAGATGGAGCCGGGCTATATGAAAGGTACTGTTCCACTGGAGATGGAGCCGGGCTATATGAAAGGTACTGTTCCACTGGAGATGGAGCCGGGCTATATGAAAGGTACTGTTCCACTGGAGATGGAGCCAGGCTCTATGAAAGGTACTGTTCCACTGGAGATGGAGCCGGGCTATATGAAAGGTACTGTTCCACTGGAGATGGAGCCGGGCTATATGAAAGGTACTGTTCCACTGGAGATGGAGCCAGGCTCTATGAAAGGTACTGTTCCACTGGAGATGGAGCCAGGCTATATGAAAGGTACTGTTCCACTGGAGATGGAGCCAGGCTCTATGAAAGGTACTGTTCCACTGGAGATGGAGCCAGGCTATATGAAAGGTACTGTTCCACTGGAGATGGAGCCGGGCTATATGAAAGGTACTGTTCCACTGGAGATGGAGCCAGGCTATATGAAAGGTACTGTTCCACTGGAGATGGAGCCGGCTCTATGAAAGGTACTGTTCCACTGGAGATGGAGCCGGGCTATATGAAAGGTACTGTTCCACTGGAGATGGAGCCGGGCTATATGAAAGGTACTGTTCCACTGGAGATGGAGCCGGGCAATATGAAAGGTACTGTTCCACTGGAGATGGAGCCAGGCTCTATGAAAGGTACTGTTCCACTGGAGATGGAGCCGGGCTATATGAAAGGTACTGTTCCACTGGAGATGGAGCCGGGCTATATGAAAGGTACTGTTCCACTGGAGATGGAGCCGGGCTATATGAAAGGTACTGTTCCACTGGAGATGGAGCCGGGCTATATGAAAGGTACTGTTCCACTGGAGATGGAGCCAGGCTCTATGAAAGGTACTGTTCCACTGGAGATGGAGCCGGGCTATATGAAAGGTACTGTTCCACTGGAGATGGAGCCAGGCTATATGAAAGGTACTGTTCCACTGGAGATGGAGCCGGGCAATATGAAAGGTACTGTTCCACTGGAGATGGAGCCAGGCAATATGAAAGGTACTGTTCCACTGGAGATGGAGCCGGGCAATATGAAAGGTACTGTTCCACTGGAGATGGAGCCGGGCTATATGAAAGGTACTGTTCCACTGGAGATGGAGCCAGGCAATATGAAAGGTACTGTTCCACTGGAGATGGAGCCGGGCTATATGAAAGGTACTGTTCCACTGGAGATGGAGCCGGGCTATATGAAAGGTACTGTTCCACTGGAGATGGAGCCAGGCTCTATGAAAGGTACTGTTCCACTGGAGATGGAGCCAGGCAATATGAAAGGTACTGTTCCACTGGAGATGGAGCCGGGCTATATGAAAGGTACTGTTCCACTGGAGATGGAGCCGGGCTATATGAAAGGTACTGTTCCACTGGAGATGGAGCCAGGCTCTATGAAAGGTACTGTTCCACTGGAGATGGAGCCAGGCTATATGAAAGGTACTGTTCCACTGGAGATGGAGCCAGGCTCTATGAAAGGTACTGTTCCACTGGAGATGGAGCCGGGCAATATGAAAGGTACTGTTCCACTGGAGATGGAGCCAGGCAATATGAAAGGTACTGTTCCACTGGAGATGGAGCCAGGCTATATGAAAGGTACTGTTCCACTGGAGATGGAGCCAGGCTATATGAAAGGTACTGTTCCACTGGAGATGGAGCCGGGCTATATGAAAGGTACTGTTCCACTGGAGATGGAGCCAGGCAATATGAAAGGTACTGTTCCACTGGAGATGGAGCCAGGCTATATGAAAGGTACTGTTCCACTGGAGATGGAGCCGGGCTATATGAAAGGTACTGTTCCACTGGAGATGGAGCCGGGCTATATGAAAGGTACTGTTCCACTGGAGATGGAGCCGGGCTATATGAAAGGTACTGTTCCACTGGAGATGGAGCCAGGCAATATGAAAGGTACTGTTCCACTGGAGATGGAGCCAGGCTCTATGAAAGGTACTGTTCCACTGGAGATGGAGCCGGGCTATATGAAAGGTACTGTTCCACTGGAGATGGAGCCGGGCTATATGAAAGGTACTGTTCCACTGGAGATGGAGCCGGGCTATATGAAAGGTACTGTTCCACTGGAGATGGAGCCGGGCAATATGAAAGGTACTGTTCCACTGGAGATGGAGCCGGGCTATATGAAAGGTACTGTTCCACTGGAGATGGAGCCGGGCTATATGAAAGGTACTGTTCCACTGGAGATGGAGCCGGGCTATATGAAAGGTACTGTTCCACTGGAGATGGAGCCGGGCTATATGAAAGGTACTGTTCCACTGGAGATGGAGCCGGGCTATATGAAAGGTACTGTTCCACTGGAGATGGAGCCAGGCAATATGAAAGGTACTGTTCCACTGGAGATGGAGCCGGGCTATATGAAAGGTACTGTTCCACTGGAGATGGAGCCGGCTATATGAAAGGTACTGTTCCACTGGAGATGGAGCCGGGCTATATGAAAGGTACTGTTCCACTGTAGATGGAGCCGGGCTATATGAAAGGTACTGTTCCACTGGAGATGGAGCCGGGCTATATGAAAGGTACTGTTCCACTGGAGATGGAGCCGGGCTATATGAAAGGTACTGTTCCACTGGAGATGGAGCCGGGCTATATGAAAGGTACTGTTCCACTGGAGATGGAGCCGGGCTATATGAAAGGTACTGTTCCACTGGAGATGGAGCCAGGCTATATGAAAGGTACTGTTCCACTGGAGATGGAGCCGGGCTATATGAAAGGTACTGTTCCACTGGAGATGGAGCCGGGCTATATGAAAGGTACTGTTCCACTGGAGATGGAGCCGGGCTATATGAAAGGTACTGTTCCACTGGAGATGGAGCCGGGCTATATGAAAGGTACTGTTCCACTGGAGATGGAGCCGGGCTATATGAAAGGTACTGTTCCACTGGAGATGGAGCCGGGCTATATGAAAGGTACTGTTCCACTGGAGATGGAGCCGGGCTATATGAAAGGTACTGTTCCACTGGAGATGGAGCCGGGCTATATGAAAGGTACTGTTCCACTGGAGATGGAGCCGGGCTATATGAAAGGTACTGTTCCACTGGAGATGGAGCCGGGCTATATGAAAGGTACTGTTCCACTGGAGATGGAGCCGGGCTATATGAAAGGTACTGTTCCACTGGAGATGGAGCCGGGCTATATGAAAGGTACTGTTCCACTGGAGATGGAGCCGGGCTATATGAAAGGTACTGTTCCACTGGAGATGGAGCCAGGCTATATGAAAGGTACTGTTCCACTGGAGATGGAGCCGGGCTATATGAAAGGTACTGTTCCACTGGAGATGGAGCCGGGCAATATGAAAGGTACTCAACTTCTCCGCTGTTTTGGTGCCGTTTCTACGACGTTGCAACTACGTGAAGCGAACTCGTGGACATGTGCAGATACTGTGTATGACTGGGAGAGAGAAGTCGTGCATCTCGCTCAGAGACTGTATGACTGGGAGAGAGAAGTCGTGCATCTCGCTCAGAGACTGTGTATGACTGGGAGAGAGAAGTCGTGCATCTCGCTCAGAGACTGTGTATGACTGGGAGAGAGAAGTCGTGCATCTCGCTCAGAGACTGTGTATGACTGGGAGAGAGAAGTCGTGCATCTCACTCAGAGACTGTGTATGACAGGGAGAGAGAAGTCGTGCATCTCGCTCAGAGACTGTGTATGACTGGGAGAGAGAAGTCGTGCATCTCACTCAGATACTGTGTATAGTGCCCTCTAAGCTCATCACTAAGCTAAGGATCCTGGGACTAAACACCTCCCTCTGCAACTGGATCCTGGACTTCCTGACGGGCCGCCCCCAGGTGGTAAGGGTAGGTAACAACACATCTGCCACACTGATCCTCAACACGGGGGCCCCTCAGGGGTGCGGGCTCAGTCCCCTCCTGTACTCTCTGTTCACCCATGACTGCATGGCCAGGCACGACTCCAACACCATCATTAAGTTTGCCGACGACACAACAGTGGTAGGCCTGATCACCGACAACGATGAGACAGCCTATAGGGAGGAGGTCAGAGACCTGGCCGTGTGGTGCCAGGACAACAACCTCTCCCTCAACGTGACCAAGACAAAGGAGATGATTGTGGACTACAGGGAAAAAAAAGAGGACTGAGCACGCCCCCATTCTCATCGACGGGGCTGTAGTGGAACAGGTTGAGAGCTTCAAGTTCCTTGGTGTCCACATCACCAACGAACTATCATGGTCCAAACACACCAAGACAGTCGTGAAGAGGGCACGACAAAGCCTATTCCCCCTCAGGAGACTGAAAAGATTTGGCATGGGTCCTCAGATCCTCAAAAAATTCTACAGCTGCACCATCGAGAGCATCCTGACTGGTTGCATCACCGCCTGGTATGGCAACTGCTTGGCCTCCGACCGCAAGGCACTACAGAGGGTAGTGCGTACGGCCCAGTACATCACTGGGGCCAAGCTTCCTGCCATCCAGGACCTCTATACCAGGCGGTGTCAGAGGAAGGCCCTCAAAATTGTCAAAGACTCCAGCCACCCTAGTCATAGACTGTTCTCTCTGCTACCGCACGGCAAGCGGTACCGGAGTGCCAAGTCTAGGTCCAAAATACTTCTCAACAGCTTCTACCCCCAAGCCATAAGACTCCTGAACAGCTAATCATGGCTACCCGGACTATTTGCACTGCCCCCCCACCCCATCTTTTTACGTTGCTGCTACTCTGTTAATTATTTATGCATAGTCACTTTAACTCTACCCACATGTACATATTACTTCAACTACCTCAACTAGCCGGTGCCCCCGCACATTGACTCTGCACCGGTACCCCCCTGTATATGTAGCCTCCCTACTGTTATTATATTTTACTTCTGCTCTTTTTTTTCTCAACACTTTTTTTGTTGTTGTTTTATTTTTACTTTTTTTGTTAAAAATAAATGCACTGTTGGTTAAGGGCTGTAAGTAAGCATTTCACTGTAATGTCTGCACCTGTTGTATTCGGCGCATGTGGCCAATAAAATTTGATTTGATTTGATTTGACTGGGAGAGAGAAGTCGTGCATCTCACTCAGAGACTGTGTCGCTCAGATACTGTGTATGACTGGGAGAGAGAAGTCGTGCATCTCGCTCAGAGACTGTGTATGACTGGGAGAGAGAAGTTGTGCATCTCGCTCAGAGACTGTGTATGACTGGGAAAGAGAAGTCGTGCGTCTCGCTCAGAGACTGTGTATGACTGGGAAAGAGAAGTCGTGCATCTCGCTCAGAGACTGTGTATGACTGGGAGAGAGAAGTCGTGCATCTCGCTCAGAGACTGTGTATGACTGGGAGAGAGAAGTCGTGCATCTCGCTCAGAGACTGTGTATGACTGGGAGAGAGAAGTCGTGCATCTCGCTCAGAGACTGTGTATGACTGGGAGAGAGAAGTCGTGCATCTCGCTCAGATACTGTGTATGACTGGGAGAGAGAAGTCGTGCATCTCGCTCAGATACTGTGTATGACTGGGAGAGAGAAGTCGTGCATCTCGCTCAGAGACTGTGTATGACTGGGAGAGAGAAGTCGTGCATCTCGCTCCAGAGACTGTGTATGACTGGGAGAGAGAAGTTGTGCGTCTCGCTCAGAGACTGTGTATGACTGGGAGAGAGAAGTCGTGCGTCTCGCTCAGAGACTGTGTATGACTGGGAGAGAGAAGTCGTGCGTCTCGCTCAGAGACTGTGTATGACTGGGAGAGAGAAGTCGTGCGTCTCGCTCAGAGACTGTGTATGACTGGGAGAGAGAAGTCGTGCATCTCGCTCAGATACTGTGTATGACTGGGAAAGAGAAGTCGTGCATCTCGCTCAGAGACTGTGTATGACTGGGAGAGAGAAGTCGTGCATCTCGCTCAGATACTGTGTATGACTGGGAGAGAGAAGTCGTGCATCTCGCTCAGATACTGTGTATGACTGGGAAAGAGAAGTCGTGCATCTCGCTCAGAGACTGTGTATGACTGGGAGAGAGAAGTCGTGCGTCTCGCTCAGAGACTGTGTATGACTGGGAGAGAGAAGTCGTGCATCTCGCTCAGAGACTGTGTATGACTAGGAGAGAGAAGTCGTGCATCTCGCTCAGAGACTGTGTATGACTGGGAGAGAGAAGTCGTGCATCTCGCTCATCTCAATATCTGTGGTGCTGCTGGTGCATCGTCACTTCATTGAGTCTACCTTTCAGAAAGACTGGTCTTGTCTATTTAATGTATACGCACAGTTATGAATACTAATATAACCATGCTACATAGGAAAGTGCATCACCACGATGCGTCCCAAATGGCACCCTATTCCCTATGTAGTGCACTACTTTAGACCAGAGAATGGCACCCTATCCCCTATATAGTGCACTACTTTAGACCAGAGAATGGCACCCTATTCCCTATGTAGTGCACTACTTTAGACCAGAGAATGGCACCCTATTCCCTATGTAGTGCACTACTTTAGACCAGAGAATGGCACCCTATTCCCTATATAGTGCACTACTTTAGACCAGAGAATGGCACCCTATTCCCTATATAGTGCAATACTTTAGACCAGAGAATGGCAGCCTATTCCCTATATAGTGCACTACTTTAGACCAGAGAATGGCACCCTATTCCCTATATAGTGCACTACTTTAGACCAGAGAATGGCACCCTATTCCCTATATAGTGCAATACTTTAGACCAGAGAATGGCAGCCTATTCCCTATATAGTGCACTACTTTAGACCAGAGAATGGCACCCTATTCCCTATATAGTGCACTACTTTAGACCAGAGAATGGCACCCTATTCCCTATATAGTGCACTACTTTAGACCAGAGAATGGCACCCTATTCCCTATATAGTGCACTACTTTAGACCAGAGAATGGCACCCTATTCCCTATATAGTGCACTACTTTAGACCAGAGAATGGCACCCTATTCCCTATATAGTGCACTACTTTAGACCAGAGAATGGCACCCTATTCCCTATATAGTGCACTACTTTAGACCAGAGAATGGCACCCTATTCCCTATATAGTGCACTACTTTAGACCAGAGAATGGCACCCTATTCCCTATATAGTGCACTACTTTAGACCAGAGAATGGCACCCTATTCCCTATATAGTGCACTACTTTAGACCAGAGAATGGCACCCTATTCCCTATATAGTGCACTACTTTTGGCCTGAGTCCTATGGGCCCTGGTTCAAAAGTAGTGCACTAAAGGCATAAGGTGTGATTTCAAAGCCCATGTCATGTTCCTGGCTGACAGGGCCACAGTGCTGAAACAGCAGGGGAACTATCAGATGGCTGCTGAAGACCTGAGGAGCGTACTGCTGGCTGAACCACAGAACACCACTGCTACTGTAAGTGTCTCACACACACACACACACAGCCAAACACACACACACACACACACAAGCCAAACACACACACACACACACACACACACACAGCCAAACACACACACACACACACACACACACACAGCCCAACACACACACAGCCCAACACACACACACACACACACACACACACACACACCGCGCACACACACAGCCCAACACACACACAGCCCAACACACAAACACACACACACACACGCACACACACACACAGCCCAACACACACACACAGCCCAACACACAAACACACACACACACACACACACACAGCCCATCACGGTGCGTTGGAGTTACTGTATCAACCAATCCCTCCATAAAATGAATGACAGCATCAGGTCTCCTGTTTATTCAATAGACGGTACTGTAGTGGCCATCAGGTCTCCTGTTTATTCAATAGACGGTACTGTAGTGACCATCAGGTCTCCTGTTTATTCAATAGACGGTACTGTAGTGACCATCAGGTCTCCTGTTTATTCAATAGACGGTACTGTAGTGACCATCAGGTCTCCTGTTTATTCAATAGACGGTACTGTAGTGGCCATCAGGTCTCCTGTTTATTCAATAGACGGTACTGTAGTGACCATCAGGTCTCCTGTTTATTCAATAGACGGTACTGTAGTGACCGTCAGGTCTCCTGTTTATTCAATAGACGGTACTGTAGTGACCGTCAGGTCTCCTGTTTATTCAATAGACGGTACTGTAGTGACCGTCAGGTCTCCTGTTTATTCAATAGACGGTACTGTAGTGACCATCAGGTCTCCTGTTTATTCAATAGACGGTACTGTAGTGGCCGTCAGGTCTCCTGTTTATTCAATAGACGGTACTGTAGTGGCCATCAGGTCTCCTGTTTATTCAATAGACAGTACTGTAGTGACCGTCAGGTCTCCTGTTTATTCAATAGACGGTACTGTAGTGACCATCAGGTCTCCTGTTTATTCAATAGACGGTACTGTAGTGGCCATCAGGTCTCCTGTTTATTCAATAGACGGTACTGTAGTGGCCGTCAGGTCTCCTGTTTATTCAATAGACGGTACTGTAGTGACCGTCAGGTCTCCTGTTTATTCAATAGACGGTACTGTAGTGACCGTCAGGTCTCCTGTTTAATCAATAGACAGTACTGTAGTGACCGTCAGGTCTCCTGTTTATTCAATAGACGGTACTGTAGTGACCATCAGGTCTCCTGTTTATTCAATAGACGGTACTGTAGTGACCGTCAGGTCTCCTGTTTATTCAATAGACGGTACTGTAGTGACCGTCAGGTCTCCTGTTTATTCAATAGACGGTACTGTAGTGGCCATCAGGTCTCCTGTTTATTCAATAGACGGTACTGTAGTGACCGTCAGGTCTCCTGTTTATTCAATAGACGGTACTGTAGTGACCGTCAGGTCTCCTGTTTATTCAATAGACGGTACTGTAGTGACCATCAGGTCTCCTGTTTATTCAATAGACGGTACTGTAGTGGCCATCAGGTCTCCTGTTTATTCAATAGACGGTACTGTAGTGGCCGTCAGGTCTCCTGTTTATTCAATAGACGGTACTGTAGTGGCCATCAGGTCTCCTGTTTATTCAATAGACGGTACTGTAGTGACCGTCAGGTCTCCTGTTTATTCAATAGACGGTACTGTAGTGACCGTCAGGTCTCCTGTTTAATCAATAGACAGTACTGTAGTGACCGTCAGGTCTCCTGTTTATTCAATAGACGGTACTGTAGTGACCATCAGGTCTCCTGTTTATTCAATAGACGGTACTGTAGTGACCGTCAGGTCTCCTGTTTATTCAATAGACGGTACTGTAGTGACCGTCAGGTCTCCTGTTTATTCAATAGACGGTACTGTAGTGGCCATCAGGTCTCCTGTTTATTCAATAGACAGTACTGTAGTGACCGTCAGGTCTCCTGTTTATTCAATAGACGGTACTGTAGTGACCGTCAGGTCTCCTGTTTATTCAATAGACGGTACTGTAGTGACCATCAGGTCTCCTGTTTATTCAATAGACGGTACTGTAGTGACCGTCAGGTCTCCTGTTTATTCAATAGACGGTACTGTAGTGACCATCAGGTCTCCTGTTTATTCAATAGACAGTACTGTAGTGACCGTCAGGTCTCCTGTTTATTCAATAGACGGTACTGTAGTGACCATCAGGTCTCCTGTTTAATCAATAGACGGTACTGTAGTGACCGTCAGGTCTCCTGTTTATTCAATAGACGGTACTGTAGTGACCGTCAGGTCTCCTGTTTATTCAATAGACGGTACTGTAGTGACCATCAGGTCTCCTGTTTATTCAATAGACGGTACTGTAGTGACCGTCAGGTCTCCTGTTTATTCAATAGACGGTACTGTAGTGACCATCAGGTCTCCTGTTTATTCAATAGACAGTACTGTAGTGACCGTCAGGTCTCCTGTTTATTCAATAGACGGTACTGTAGTGACCATCAGGTCTCCTGTTTAATCAATAGACGGTACTGTAGTGACCATCAGGTCTCCTGTTTATTCAATAGACGGTACTGTAGTGGCCATCAGGTCTCCTGTTTATTCAATAGACAGTACTGTAGTGACCGTCAGGTCTCCTGTTTATTCAATAGACGGTACTGTAGTGACCATCAGGTCTCCTGTTTATTCAATAGACGGTACTGTAGTGACCATCAGGTCTCCTGTTTATTCAATAGACAGTACTGTAGTGACCGTCAGGTCTCCTGTTTATTCAATAGACAGTACTGTAGTGGCCTGGAATGACGGACGTGGAGTTGAATAGTATGGACTGTTACGACTGTTAAATCACCTGTCTTCATCAGCATAACATGTTGTTTGACTGTGTTTGCATTTAATCTAATGGAACAATAGAATGAACTATTTTCAGGTCTTCTGTTCTGATTTTCCTTCACACATCCTGGCCCACAGAAACTTCTGGTTGAGGTGGGTAAGAAACTAAATCAGTGTCAACCGGAGAAGGAACGTAAAAGCAACAAGATCGTAATTCAGGAAGTGGAGAATGAGCAAGGGGAAGACCAGAGAGGTGAGTGACCGATCACTTCCCTGCTTAGTGAGAGGTGAGTGACTGATCACTTCCCTACTTAGTGAGAGGTGAGTGACTGATCACTTCCCTGCTTAGTGAGAGGTGAGTGACCGATCACTTCCCTGCTTAGTGAGAGGTGAGTGACTGATCACTTCCCTACTTAGTGAGAGGTGAGTGACTGATCACTTCCCTACTTAGTGAGAGATGAGTGACTGATCACTTCCCTGCTTAGTGAGAGGTGAGTGACTGATCACTTCCCTACTTAGTGAGAGGTGAGTGACTGATCACTTCCCTACTTAGTGAGAGGTGAGTGACTGATCACTTCCCTACTTAGTGAGAGGTGAGTGACTGATCACTTCCCTATTTAGTGAGAGGTGAGTGACTGATCACTTCCCTGCTTAGTGAGAGGTGAGTGACTGATCACTCCCTACTTAGTGAGATTGAACCATTATACCTCCCAAGTCAATCAGTACTGAGCTTAAAGTGACTGACCTCCAGCCCAGTCCTGGAGACCACCAGTTGGTTGATATGATATGGTCATTGACCTGGAGTAGCCTACTCTACAGCCCTGTACTGTGGTGTACAGTCAGGTCTCCTGTTTACTCTACAGCCCTGTACTGTGGTGTACAGTCAGGTCTCCTGTTTACTCTACAGGCCTGTACTGTGGTGTACAGTCAGGTCTCCTGTTTACTCTACAGCCCTGTACTGTGGTGTACAGTCAGGTCTCCTGTTTACTCTACAGCCCTGTACTGTGGTGTACAGTCAGGTCTCCTGTTTACTCTACAGCCCTGTACTGTGGTGTACAGTCAGGTCTCCTGTTTACTCTACAGCCCTGTACTGTGGTGTACAGTCAGGTCTCCTGTTTACTCTACAGCCCTGTACTGTGGTGTACAGTCAGGTCTCCTGTTTACTCTACAGCCCTGTACTGTGGTGTACAGTCAGGTCTCCTGTTTACTCTACAGCCCTGTACTGTGGTGTACAGTCAGGTCTCCTGTTTACTCTACAGCCCTGTACTGTGGTGTACAGTCAGGTCTCCTGTTTACTCTACAGCCCTGTACTGTGGTGTACAGTCAGGTCTCCTGTTTACTCTACAGCCCTGTACTGTGGTGTACAGTCAGGTCTCCTGTTTACTCTACAGCCCTGTACTGTGGTGTACAGTCAGGTCTCCTGTTTACTCTACAGCCCTGTACTGTGGTGTACAGTCAGGTCTCCCTGTTTACTCTACAGCCCTGTACTGTGGTGTACAGTCAGGTCTCCTGTTTACTCTACAGCCCTGTACTGTGGTGTACAGTCAGGTCTCCTGTTTACTCTACAGCCCTGTACTGTGGTGTACAGTCAGGTCTCCTGTTTACTCTACAGCCCTGTACTGTGGTGTACAGTCAGGTCTCCTGTTTACTCTACAGCCCTGTACTGTGGTGTACAGTCAGGTCTCCTGTTTACTCTACAGCCCTGTACTGTGGTGTACAGTCAGGTCTCCTGTTTACTCTACAGCCCTGTACTGTGGTGTACAGTCAGGTCTCCTGTTTACTCTACAGCCCTGTACTGTGGTGTACAGTCAGGTCTCCTGTTTACTCTACAGCCCTGTACTGTGGTGTACAGTCAGGTCTCCTGTTTACTCTACAGCCCTGTACTGTGGTGTACAGTCAGGTCTCCTGTTTACTCTACAGCCCTGTACTGTGGTGTACAGTCAGGTCTCCTGTTTACTCTACAGACACCACAACACTACATAAAGAGAGACACCACAACACTACATAAAGAGAGACACCACAACACTACATAAAGGGAGACACCACAACACTACATAAAGATAGACACCACAACACTACATAAAGAGAGACACCACAACACTACATAAAGGGAGACGCCACAACACTACATAAAGAGAGACACCACAACCCTACATAAAGAGAGACACCACAACCCTACATAAAGAGAGACACCACAACCCTACATAAAGAGAGAGAGACACCACAACACTACATAAAGAGAGACACCACAACACTACATAAAGAGAGACACCACAACACTACATAAAGAGAGACGCCACAACACTACATAAAGAGAGACACCACAACACTACATAAAGAGAGACACCACAACACTACATAAAGAGAGAGAGACACCACAACACTACATAAAGAGAGAGAGACACCACAACACTACATAAAGAGAGACGCCACAACACTACATAAAGAGAGACACCACAACACTACATAAAGAGAGACACCACAACACTACATAAAGAGAGAGAGACACCACAACACTACATAAAGAGAGACGCCACAACACTACATAAAGAGAGACACCACAACACTACATAAAGAGAGACACCACAACACTACATAAAGAGAGACACCACAACACTACATAAAGAGAGACACCACAACACTACATAAAGAGAGACACCACAACACTACATAAAGAGAGACACCACAACACTACATAAAGAGAGACACCACAACACTACATAAAGAGAGACACCACAACACTACATAAAGAGAGACGCCACAACACTACATAAAGAGAGACGCCACAACACTCCATAAAGAGAGACGCCACAACACTACATAAAGAGAGAGCGCCACAACACTACATAAAGAGAGACACCACAACACTAGATAAAGAGAGACACCACAACACTAGATAAAGAGAGACACCACAACACTACATAAAGAGAGACACCACAACACTACATAAAGAGAGACGCCACAACACTACATAAAGAGAGACGCCACAACACTAGATAAAGAGAGACGCCACAACACTACATAAAGAGAGACACCACAACACTACATAAAGAGAGACACCACAACACTACATAAAGAGAGACACCACAACACTACATAAAGAGAGACACCACAACACTACATAAAGAGAGACACCACAACACTACATAAAGAGAGACACCACAACACTACATAAAGAGAGACACCACAACACTACATAAAGAGAGACACCACAACACTACATAAAGAGAGACACCACAACACTACATAAAGAGAGACACCACAACACTACATAAAGAGAGACACCACAACACTACATAAAGAGAGACACCACAACACTACATAAAGAGAGACGCCACAACACTACATAAAGAGAGACACCACAACACTACATAAAGAGAGACACCACAACACTACATAAAGAGAGACACCACAACACTACATAAAGAGAGACGCCACAACACTACATAAAGAGAGACACCACAACACTACATAAAGAGAGACACCACAACACTACATAAAGAGAGACACCACAACACTACATAAAGAGAGACACCACAACACTACATAAAGAGAGACCACAACACTACATAAAGAGAGACCTAAGACAACAACACAGCATGGCAGCAACACAACATGGCAGCAACACAAAACATGGTACAAACATTATTGGGCAACAGACAACAGCACAAAGGGCAAGAAGGTGGAGACAACAATACATCACGCGAAGCAGCCACAACTGGCAGTAAGAGTGTCCATGATTGAGTCTTTGAATGAAGAGATGGAGATAAGACTAGAGAGAGTGAAAAATATGTATTAACATGAGAAGGAGAAATAGGTGTTGTAGTTGTTCCTTTTCCCTGTCTGAGAAACAGCCCACCAAGTGTCTGTCTGTCTGGCTGGCTGGCTGGCTGGCTGGCTGGCTGCAGCCTTGACCCCTCCCTCCTCAAACACCAACCACAACCTGCAGGCTTGACCCCTCCCTCCTCAAACACCAACCACAACCTGCAGGCTTGACCCCTCCCTCCTCAAACACCAACCACAACCTGCAGCCTTGACCCCTCCCTCCTCAAACACCAACCCCAACCTGCAGCCTTGACCCCTCCCTCCTCAAACACCAACCACAACCTGCAGGCTTGACCCCTCCCTCCTCAAACACCAACCCCAACCTGCAGCCTTGACCCCTCCCTCCTCAAACACCAACCACAACCTGCAGCCTTGACCCCTCCCTCCTCAAACACCAACCCCAACCTGCAGCCTTGACCCCTCCCTCCTCAAACACCAACCCCAACCTGCAGCCTTGACCCCTCCCTCCTCAAACACCAACCCCAACCTGCAGGCTTGACCCCTCCCTCCTCAAACACCAACCACAACCTGCAGCCTTGACTCCTCCCTCCTCAAACACCAACCCCAACCTGCAGGCTGTAGGTGTATGCAGGGCTTGATCCCCTCCGTCCTCAGTCTCATGCTAGGTACTGTACTGTAGGTGTATGCAGGGCTTGATCCCTTCCCGTCCTCAGTCTCATGCTAGGTACTGTACTGTAGGTGTATGCAGGGCTTGATCCCCTCCGTCCTCAGTCTCATGCTAGGTACTGTACTGTAGGTGTATGCAGGGCTTGATCCCCTCCGTCCTCAGTCTCATGCTAGGTACTGTACTGTAGGTGTATGCAGGGCTTGATCCCTTCCCGTCCTCAGTCTCATGCTAGGTACTGTACTGTAGGTGTATGCAGGGCTTGATCCCCTCCCGTCCTCAGTCTCATGCTAGGTACTGTACTGTAGGTGTATGCAGGGCTTGATCCCTTCCCGTCCTCAGTCTCATGCTAGGTACTGTACTGTAGGTGTATGCAGGGCTTGATCCCTCCCCGTCCTCAGTCTCATGCTAGGTACTGTACTGTAGGTGTATGCAGGGCTTGATCCCTTCCCCGTCCTCAGTCTCATGCTAGGTACTGTACTGTAGGTGTATGCAGGGCTTGATCCCCTCCGTCCTCAGTCTCATGCTAGGTACTGTACTGTAGGTGTATGCAGGGCTTGATCCCTTCCCGTCCTCAGTCTCATGCTAGGTACTGTACTGTAGGTGTATGCAGGGCTTGATCCCCTCCGTCCTCAGTCTCATGCTAGGTACTGTACTGTAGGTGTATGCAGGGCTTGATCCCTTCCCGTCCTCAGTCTCATGCTAGGTACTGTACTGTAGGTGTATGCAGGGCTTGATCCCCTCCGTCCTCAGTCTCATGCTAGGTACTGTACTGTAGGTGTATGCAGGGCTTGATCCCTTCCCGTCCTCAGTCTCATGCTAGGTACTGTACTGTAGGTGTATGCAGGGCTTGATCCCCTCCGTCCTCAGTCTCATGCTAGGTACTGTACTGTAGGTGTATGCAGGGCTTGATCCCTTCCCGTCCTCAGTCTCATGCTAGGTACTGTACTGTAGGTGTATGCAGGGCTTGATCCCCTCCCGTCCTCAGTCTCATGCTAGGTACTGTACTGTAGGTGTATGCAGGGCTTGATCCCCTCCGTCCTCAGTCTCATGCTAGGTACTGTACTGTAGGTGTATGCAGGGCTTGATCCCCTCCCGTCCTCAGTCTCATGCTAGGTACTGTACTGTAGGTGTATGCAGGGCTTGATCCCCTCCGTCCTCAGTCTCATGCTAGGTACTGTACTGTAGGTGTATGCAGGGCTTGATCCCCTCCGTCCTCAGTCTCATGCTAGGTACTGTACTGTAGGTGTATGCAGGGCTTGATCCCCTCCGTCCTCAGTCTCATGCTAGGTACTGTACTGTAGGTGTATGCAGGGCTTGATCCCCTCCGTCCTCAGTCTCATGCTAGGTACTGTACTGTAGGTGTATGCAGGGCTTGATCCCCTCCGTCCTCAGTCTCATGCTAGGTACTGTACTGTAGGTGTATGCAGGGCTTGATCCCCTCCGTCCTCAGTCTCATGCTAGGTACTGTACTGTAGGTGTATGCAGGGCTTGATCCCCTCCGTCCTCAGTCTCATGCTAGGTACTGTACTGTAGGTGTATGCAGGGCTTGATCCCTTCCCGTCCTCAGTCTCATGCTAGGTACTGTACTGTAGGTGTATGCAGGGCTTGATCCCCTCCGTCCTCAGTCTTACTCTATTTCTACCTGCTGGTCCTTGGAGCTGCAGCCGTTCTCCCTCAAGCCCCTCCTACGCAGAGCCATGGCTTGTGAGACTATGGAGCGTTACCGACAGGCCTATGTGGATTACAAAACCGTGCTACAGATAGATATCAGGGTGCAGGCTGCACACGACAGTGTCAACAGGTAAACTACTCCACCCTCAGACAGTGTCAACAGGTAAACTACTCCACCCTCATTAGACAGTGTCAACAGGTAAACTACTCCACCCTCATTAGACAGTGTCAACAGGTAAACTACTCCACCCTCATTAGACAGTGTCAACAGGTAAACTACTCCACCCTCATTAGACAGTGTCAACAGGTAAACTACTCCACCCTCATTAGACAGTGTCAACAGGTAAACTACTCCACCCTCATTAGACAGTGTCAACAGGTAAACTACTCCACCCTCATTAGACAGTGTCAACAGGTAAACTACTCCACCCTCATTAGACAGTGTCAACAGGTAAACTACTCCACCCTCATTAGACAGTGTCAACAGGTAAACTACTCCACCCTCATTAGACAGTGTCAACAGGTAAACTACTCCACCCTCATTAGACAGTGTCAACAGGTAAACTACTCCACCCTCATTAGACAGTGTCAACAGGTAAACTACTCCACCCTCATTAGACAGTGTCAACAGGTAAACTACTCCACCCTCATTAGACAGTGTCAACAGGTAAACTACTCCACCCTCATTAGACAGTGTCAACAGGTAAACTACTCCACCCTCATTAGACAGTGTCAACAGGTAAACTACTCCACCCTCATTAGACAGTGTCAACAGGTAAAACTACTCCACCCTCATTAGACAGTGTCAACAGGTAAACTACTCCACCCTCATTAGACAGTGTCAACAGGTAAACTACTCCACCCTCATTAGACAGTGTCAACAGGTAAACTACTCCACCCTCATTAGACAGTGTCAACAGGTAAACTACTCCACCCTCATTAGACAGTGTCAACAGGTAAACTACTCCACCCTCATTAGACAGTGTCAACAGGTAAACTACTCCACCCTCATTAGACAGTGTCAACGGGTAAACTACTCCACCCTCATTAGACAGTGTCAACAGGTAAACTACTCCACCCTCATTAGACAGTGTCAACAGGTAAACTACTCCACCCTCATTAGACAGTGTCAACGGGTAAACTACTCCACCCTCATTAGACAGTGTCAACGGGTAAACTACTCCACCCTCATTAGACAGTGTCAACGGGTAAACTACTCCACCCTCATTAGACAGTGTCAACGGGTAAACTACTCCACCCTCATTAGACAGTGTCAACGGGTAAACTACTCCACCCTCATTAGACAGTGTCAACGGGTAAACTACTCCACCCTCATTAGACAGTGTCAACGGGTAAACTACTCCACCCTCATTAGACAGTGTCAACGGGTAAACTACTCCACCCTCATTAGACAGTGTCAACGGGTAAACTACTCCACCCTCATTAGACAGTGTCAACGGGTAAACTACTCCACCCTCATTAGACAGTGTCAACGGGTAAACTACTCCACCCTCATTAGACAGTGTCAACGGGTAAACTACTCCACCCTCATTAGACAGTGTCAACGGGTAAACTACTCCACCCTCATTAGACAGTGTCAACGGGTAAACTACTCCACCCTCATTAGACAGTGTCAACAGGTAAACTACTCCACCCTCATTAGACAGTGTCAACGGGTAAACTACTCCACCCTCATTAGACAGTGTCAACGGGTAAACTACTCCACCCTCATTAGACAGTGTCAACGGGTAAACTACTCCACCCTCATTAGACAGTGTCAACGGGTAAACTACTCCACCCTCATTAGACAGTGTCAACGGGTAAACTACTCCACCCTCATTAGACAGTGTCAACGGGTAAACTACTCCACCCTCATTAGACAGTGTCAACGGGTAAACTACTCCACCCTCATTAGACAGTGTCAACGGGTAAACTACTCCACCCCTCATTAGACAGTGTCAACGGGTAAACTACTCCACCCTCATTAGACAGTGTCAACGGGTAAACTACTCCACCCTCATTAGACAGTGTCAACAGGGTAAACTACTCCACCCTCATTAGACAGTGTCAACGGGTAAACTACTCCACCCTCATTAGACAGTGTCAACAGGTAAACTACTCCACCCTCATTAGACAGTGTCAACAGGGAAACTACTCCACCCCTCATTAGACAGTGTCAACAGGTAAACTACTCCACCCTCATTAGACAGTGTCAACAGGTAAACTACTCCACCCTCATTAGACAGTGTCAACGGGTAAACTACTCCACCCTCATTAGACAGTGTCAACGGTAAACTACTCCACCCCCATTAGACAGTGTCAACAGGTAAACTACTCCACCCTCATTAGACAGTGTCAACAGGTAAACTACTCCACCCCTCATTAGACAGTGTCAACAGGTAAACTACTCCACCCTCATTAGACAGTGTCAACAGGTAAACTACTCCACCCCTCATTAGACAGTGTCAACGGGTAAACTACTCCACCCTCATTAGACAGTGTCAACAGGTAAACTACTCCACCCTCATTAGACAGTGTCAACGGGTAAACTACTCCACCCTCATTAGACAGTGTCAACAGGTAAACTACTCCACCCTCATTAGACAGTGTCAACAGGTAAACTACTCCACCCTCATTAGACAGTGTCAACAGGTAAACTACTCCACCCTCATTAGACAGTGTCAACAGGTAAACTACTCCACCCTCATTAGACAGTGTCAACAGGTAAACTACTCCACCCTCATTAGACAGTGTCAACAGGTAAACTACTCCACCCTCATTAGACAGTGTCAACAGGTAAACTGCTCCACCCTCATTAGACAGTGTCAACAGGTAAACTACTCCACCCTCATTAGACAGTGTCAACAGGTAAACTACTCCACCCTCATTAGACAGTGTCAACAGGTAAACTACTCCACCCTCATTAGACAGTGTCAACAGGTAAACTGCTCCACCCTCATTAGACAGTGTCAACAGGTAAACTGCTCCACCCTCATTAGACAGTGTCAACAGGTAAACTACTCCACCCTCATTAGACAGTGTCAACAGGTAAACTACTCCACCCTCATTAGACAGTGTCAACAGGTAAACTACTCCACCCTCATTAGACAGTGTCAACAGGTAAACTACTCCACCCCTCATTAGACAGTGTCAACAGGTAAACTACTCCACCCTCATTAGACAGTGTCAACAGGTAAACTGCTCCACCCTCATTAGACAGTGTCAACAGGTAAACTACTCCACCCCTCATTAGACAGTGTCAACAGGTAAACTACTCCACCCTCATTAGACAGTGTCAACAGGTAAACTACTCCACCCTCATTAGACAGTGTCAACAGGTAAACTACTCCACCCTCATTAGACAGTGTCAACAGGTAAACTGCTCCACCCTCATTAGACAGTGTCAACAGGTAAACTACTCCACCCTCATTAGACAGTGTCAACAGGTAAACTACTCCACCCTCATTAGACAGTGTCAACAGGTAAACTACTCCACCCTCATTAGACAGTGTCAACAGGTAAACTACTCCACCCTCATTAGACAGTGTCAACAGGTAAACTACTCCACCCTCATTAGACAGTGTCAACAGGTAAACTACTCCACCCTCATTAGACAGTGTCAACAGGTAAACTACTCCACCCTCATTAGACAGTGTCAACAGGTAAACTACTCCACCCTCATTAGACAGTGTCAACAGGTAAACTACTCCACCCTCATTAGACAGTGTCAACAGGTAAACTACTCCACCCTCATTAGACAGTGTCAACAGGTAAACTACTCCACCCTCATTAGACAGTGTCAACAGGTAAACTACTCCACCCTCATTAGACAGTGTCAACAGGTAAACTACTCCACCCTCATTAGACAGTGTCAACGGGTAAACTACTCCACCCTCATTAGACAGTGTCAACAGGTAAACTACTCCACCCTCATTAGACAGTGTCAACAGGTAAACTACTCCACCCTCATTAGACAGTGTCAACAGGTAAACTACTCCACCCTCATTAGACAGTGTCAACGGGTAAACTACTCCACCCTCATTAGACAGTGTCAACAGGTAAACTACTCCACCCTCATTAGACAGTGTCAACGGGTAAACTACTCCACCCTCATTAGACAGTGTCAACGGGTAAACTACTCCACCCTCATTAGACAGTGTCAACGGGTAAACTACTCCACCCTCATTAGACAGTGTCAACGGGTAAACTACTCCACCCTCATTAGACAGTGTCAACAGGTAAACTACTCCACCCTCATTAGACAGTGTCAACAGGTAAACTACTCCACCCTCATTAGACAGTGTCAACAGGTAAACTACTCCACCCTCATTAGACAGTGTCAACAGGTAAACTACTCCACCCTCATTAGACAGTGTCAACAGGTAAACTACTCCACCCTCATTAGACAGTGTCAACAGGTAAACTACTCCACCCTCATTAGACAGTGTCAACAGGTAAACTACTCCACCCTCATTAGACAGTGTCAACAGGTAAACTACTCCACCCTCATTAGACAGTGTCAACAGGTAAACTACTCCACCCTCATTAGACAGTGTCAACAGGTAAACTACTCCACCCTCATTAGACAGTGTCAACAGGTAAACTACTCCACCCTCATTAGACAGTGTCAACAGGTAAACTACTCCACCCTCATTAGACAGTGTCAACAGGTAAACTACTCCACCCTCATTAGACAGTGTCAACAGGTAAACTACTCCACCCTCATTAGACAGTGTCAACAGGTAAACTGCTCCACCCTCATTAGACAGTGTCAACAGGTAAACTGCTCCACCCTCATTAGACAGTGTCAACAGGTAAACTACTCCACCCTCATTAGACAGTGTCAACAGGTAAACTACTCCACCCTCATTAGACAGTGTCAACAGGTAAACTACTCCACCCTCATTAGACAGTGTCAACAGGTAAACTACTCCACCCTCATTAGACAGTGTCAACAGGTAAACTACTCCACCCTCATTAGACAGTGTCAACAGGTAAACTACTCCACCCTCATTAGACAGTGTCAACAGGTAAACTACTCCACCCTCATTAGACAGTGTCAACAGGTAAACTACTCCACCCTCATTAGACAGTGTCAACAGGTAAACTACTCCACCCTCATTAGACAGTGTCAACAGGTAAACTACTCCACCCTCATTAGACAGTGTCAACAGGTAAACTGCTCCACCCTCATTAGACAGTGTCAACAGGTAAACTACTCCACCCTCATTAGACAGTGTCAACAGGTAAACTACTCCACCCTCATTAGACAGTGTCAACAGGTAAACTACTCCACCCTCATTAGACAGTGTCAACAGGTAAACTACTCCACCCTCATTAGACAGTGTCAACAGGTAAACTACTCCACCCTCATTAGACAGTGTCAACAGGTAAACTACTCCACCCTCATTAGACAGTGTCAACAGGTAAACTACTCCACCCCTCATTAGACAGTGTCAACAGGTAAACTACTCCACCCTCATTAGACAGTGTCAACAGGTAAACTACTCCACCCTCATTAGACAGTGTCAACAGGTAAACTACTCCACCCTCATTAGACAGTGTCAACAGGTAAACTACTCCACCCTCATTAGACAGTGTCAACAGGTAAACTACTCCACCCTCATTAGACAGTGTCAACAGGTAAACTACTCCACCCCTCATTAGACAGTGTCAACAGGTAAACTACTCCACCCTCATTAGACAGTGTCAACAGGTAAACTACTCCACCCTCATTAGACAGTGTCAACGGGTAAACTACTCCACCCTCATTAGACAGTGTCAACAGGTAAACTACTCCACCCTCATTAGACAGTGTCAACAGGTAAACTACTCCACCCCCCATTAGACAGTGTCAACGGGTAAACTACTCCACCCCCATTAGACAGTGTCAACAGGTAAACTACTCCACCCTCATTAGACAGTGTCAACAGGTAAAACTACTCCACCCTCATTAGACAGTGTCAACAGGTAAACTACTCCACCCTCATTAGACAGTGTCAACAGGTAAACTACTCCACCCTCATTAGACAGTGTCAACAGGTAAACTACTCCACCCTCATTAGACAGTGTCAACAGGTAAACTACTCCACCCTCATTAGACAGTGTCAACAGGTAAACTACTCCACCCTCATTAGACAGTGTCAACAGGTAAACTACTCCACCCTCATTAGACAGTGTCAACAGGTAAACTACTCCACCCTCATTAGACAGTGTCAACAGGTAAACTACTCCACCCTCATTAGACAGTGTCAACAGGTAAACTACTCCACCCCCATTAGACAGTGTCAACAGGTAAACTACTCCACCCTCATTAGACAGTGTCAACAGGTAAACTACTCCACCCCTCATTAGACAGTGTCAACAGGTAAACTACTCCACCCCCATTAGACAGTGTCAACAGGTAAACTACTCCACCCTCATTAGACAGTGTCAACAGGTAAACTACTCCACCCCCATTAGACAGTGTCAACAGGTAAACTACTCCACCCCCATTAGACAGTGTCAACAGGTAAACTACTCCACCCTCATTAGACAGTGTCAACAGGTAAACTACTCCACCCTCATTAGACAGTGTCAACGGGTAAACTACTCCACCCCCATTAGACAGTGTCAACAGGTAAACTACTCCACCCTCATTAGACAGTGTCAACAGGTAAACTACTCCACCCTCATTAGACAGTGTCAACGGGTAAACTACTCCACCCTCATTAGACAGTGTCAACGGGTAAACTACTCCACCCCTCATTAGACAGTGTCAACAGGTAAACTACTCCACCCCTCATTAGACAGTGTCAACAGGTAAACTACTCCACCCTCATTAGACAGTGTCAACAGGTAAACTACTCCACCCTCATTAGACAGTGTCAACAGGTAAACTACTCCACCCTCATTAGACAGTGTCAACGGGTAAACTACTCCACCCTCATTAGACAGTGTCAACAGGTAAACTACTCCACCCCTCATTAGACAGTGTCAACGGGTAAACTACTCCACCCTCATTAGACAGTGTCAACAGGTAAACTACTCCACCCTCATTAGACAGTGTCAACAGGTAAACTACTCCACCCTCATTAGACAGTGTCAACAGGTAAACTGCTCCACCCTCATTAGACAGTGTCAACAGGTAAACTACTCCACCCTCATTAGACAGTGTCAACAGGTAAACTACTCCACCCTCATTAGACAGTGTCAACAGGTAAACTACTCCACCCTCATTAGACAGTGTCAACGGGTAAACTACTCCACCCTCATTAGACAGTGTCAACAGGTAAACTACTCCACCCTCATTAGACAGTGTCAACAGGTAAACTACTCCACCCTCATTAGACAGTGTCAACAGGTAAACTACTCCACCCTCATTAGACAGTGTCAACAGGTAAACTACTCCACCCTCATTAGACAGTGTCAACAGGTAAACTACTCCACCCTCATTAGACAGTGTCAACAGGTAAACTACTCCACCCTCATTAGACAGTGTCAACAGGTAAACTGCTCCACCCTCATTAGACAGTGTCAACAGGTAAACTGCTCCACCCTCATTAGACAGTGTCAACAGGTAAACTACTCCACCCTCATTAGACAGTGTCAACAGGTAAACTACTCCACCCTCATTAGACAGTGTCAACAGGTAAACTACTCCACCCTCATTAGACAGTGTCAACAGGTAAACTACTCCACCCCTCATTAGACAGTGTCAACAGGTAAACTGCTCCACCCTCATTAGACAGTGTCAACAGGTAAACTGCTCCACCCTCATTAGACAGTGTCAACAGGTAAACTGCTCCACCCTCATTAGACAGTGTCAACAGGTAAACTGCTCCACCCTCATTAGACAGTGTCAACAGGTAAACTACTCCACCCCTCATTAGACAGTGTCAACAGGTAAACTGCTCCACCCCATTAGACAGTGTCAACAGGAAACTGCTCCACCCCATTAGACAGTGTCAACAGGTAAACTACTCCACCCTCATTAGACAGTGTCAACAGGAAACTACTCCACCCCATTAGACAGTGTCAACAGGTAAACTGCTCCACCCTCATTAGACAGTGTCAACAGGTAAACTACTCCACCCCTCATTAGACAGTGTCAACAGGAAACTACTCCACCCCCATTAGACAGTGTCAACAGGGAAACTACTCCACCCCCATTAGACAGTGTCAACAGGGAAACTACTCCACCCCCATTAGACAGTGTCAACAGGGAAACTACTCCACCCCCATTAGACAGTGTCAACAGGTAAACTACTCCACCCCCATTAGACAGTGTCAACAGGTAAACTACTCCACCCCCATTAGACAGTGTCAACAGGGAAACTACTCCACCCCCATTAGACAGTGTCAACAGGGAAACTACTCCACCCCCATTAGAC
This sequence comes from Coregonus clupeaformis, assembly GCF_020615455.1. Classification (NCBI taxonomy): domain Eukaryota; kingdom Metazoa; phylum Chordata; class Actinopteri; order Salmoniformes; family Salmonidae; genus Coregonus; species Coregonus clupeaformis. Next base: position 37,549,417 of record NC_059209.1, on the reverse strand, counting down.
AGTGTCAACAGGGAAACTACTCCACCCCCATTAGACAGTGTCAACAGGTAAACTACTCCACCCCCATTAGACAGTGTCAACAGGGAAACTACTCCACCCCCATTAGACAGTGTCAACAGGAAACTACTCCACCCCCATTAGACAGTGTCAACAGGGAAACTACTCCACCCCATTAGACAGTGTCAACAGGGAAACTACTCCACCCCCCATTAGACAGTGTCAACAGGTAAACTACTCCACCCCCATTAGACAGTGTCAACAGGGTAAACTACTCCACCCCCATTAGACAGTGTCAACAGGAAACTACTCCACCCCCATTAGACAGTGTCAACAGGGAAACTACTCCACCCCCATTAGACAGTGTCAACAGGTAAACTACTCCACCCCCATTAGACAGTGTCAACAGGAAACTACTCCACCCCATTAGACAGTGTCAACAGGTAAACTACTCCACCCTCATTAGACAGTGTCAACAGGTAAACTACTCCACCCTCATTAGACAGTGTCAACAGGTAAACTACTCCACCCTCATTAGACAGTGTCAACAGGTAAACTACTCCACCCTCATTAGACAGTGTCAACAGGTAAACTACTCCACCCTCATTAGACAGTGTCAACAGGTAAACTACTCCACCCTCATTAGACAGTGTCAACAGGTAAACTACTCCACCCTCATTAGACAGTGTCAACAGGTAAACTACTCCACCCTCATTAGACAGTGTCAACAGGTAAACTACTCCACCCTCATTAGACAGTGTCAACAGGTAAACTACTCCACCCTCATTAGACAGTGTCAACAGGTAAACTACTCCACCCTCATTAGACAGTGTCAACAGGTAAACTACTCCACCCTCATTAGACAGTGTCAACAGGTAAACTACTCCACCCTCATTAGACAGTGTCAACAGGTAAACTACTCCACCCTCATTAGACAGTGTCAACAGGTAAACTACTCCACCCTCATTAGACAGTGTCAACAGGTAAACTACTCCACCCTCATTAGACAGTGTCAACAGGTAAACTACTCCACCCTCATTAGACAGTGTCAACAGGTAAACTACTCCACCCCCATTAGACAGTGTCAACAGGTAAACTACTCCACCCTCATTAGACAGTGTCAACAGGTAAACTACTCCACCCTCATTAGACAGTGTCAACAGGTAAACTACTCCACCCTCATTAGACAGTGTCAACAGGTAAACTACTCCACCCCCATTAGACAGTGTCAACAGGTAAACTACTCCACCCCCATTAGACAGTGTCAACAGGTAAACTACTCCACCCTCATTAGACAGTGTCAACAGGAACTACTCCACCCCCATTAGACAGTGTCAACAGGTAAACTACTCCACCCCCATTAGACAGTGTCAACAGGTAAACTACTCCACCCCATTAGACAGTGTCAACAGGTAAACTACTCCACCCCCATTAGACAGTGTCAACAGGTAAACTACTCCACCCCCATTAGACAGTGTCAACAGGTAAACTACTCCACCCCCATTAGACAGTGTCAACAGGTAAACTACTCCACCCCATTAGACAGTGTCAACAGGTAAACTACTCCACCCCCATTAGACAGTGTCAACAGGTAAACTACTCCACCCCCATTAGACAGTGTCAACAGGTAAACTACTCCACCCCCATTAGACAGTGTCAACAGGTAAACTACTCCACCCCCATTAGACAGTGTCAACAGGTAAACTACTCCACCCCCATTAGACAGTGTCAACAGGTAAACTACTCCACCCCCATTAGACAGTGTCAACAGGTAAACTACTCCACCCCTCATTAGACAGTGTCAACAGGTAAACTACTCCACCCTCATTAGACAGTGTCAACAGGTAAACTACTCCACCCTCATTAGACAGTGTCAACAGGTAAACTACTCCACCCTCATTAGACAGTGTCAACAGGTAAACTACTCCACCCTCATTAGACAGTGTCAACAGGTAAACTACTCCACCCTCATTAGACAGTGTCAACAGGTAAACTACTCCACCCTCATTAGACAGTGTCAACAGGTAAACTACTCCACCCTCATTAGACAGTGTCAACAGGTAAACTACTCCACCCTCATTAGACAGTGTCAACAGGTAAACTACTCCACCCCCATTAGACAGTGTCAACAGGTAAACTACTCCACCCCCATTAGACAGTGTCAACAGGTAAACTACTCCACCCCCATTAGACAGTGTCAACAGGTAAACTACTCCACCCTCATTAGACAGTGTCAACAGGTAAACTACTCCACCCTCATTAGACAGTGTCAACAGGTAAACTACTCCACCCTCATTAGACAGTGTCAACAGGTAAACTACTCCACCCTCATTAGACAGTGTCAACAGGTAAACTACTCCACCCTCATTAGACAGTGTCAACAGGTAAACTACTCCACCCTCATTAGACAGTGTCAACAGGTAAACTACTCCACCCCTCATTAGACAGTGTCAACAGGTAAACTACTCCACCCTCATTAGACAGTGTCAACAGGTAAACTACTCCACCCTCATTAGACAGTGTCAACAGGTAAACTACTCCACCCTCATTAGACAGTGTCAACAGGTAAACTACTCCACCCTCATTAGACAGTGTCAACAGGTAAACTACTCCACCCTCATTAGACAGTGTCAACAGGTAAACTACTCCACCCTCATTAGACAGTGTCAACAGGTAAACTACTCCACCCTCATTAGACAGTGTCAACAGGTAAACTACTCCACCCTCATTAGACAGTGTCAACGGGTAAACTACTCCACCCTCATTAGACAGTGTCAACAGGTAAACTACTCCACCCTCATTAGACAGTGTCAACAGGTAAACTACTCCACCCTCATTAGACAGTGTCAACAGGTAAACTACTCCACCCTCATTAGACAGTGTCAACAGGTAAACTACTCCACCCCCATTAGACAGTGTCAACAGGTAAACTACTCCACCCTCATTAGACAGTGTCAACAGGTAAACTACTCCACCCCCATTAGACAGTGTCAACAGGTAAACTACTCCACCCTCATTAGACAGTGTCAACAGGTAAACTACTCCACCCCCATTAGACAGTGTCAACAGGTAAACTACTCCACCCTCATTAGACAGTGTCAACAGGTAAACTACTCCACCCTCATTAGACAGTGTCAACAGGTAAACTACTCCACCCTCATTAGACAGTGTCAACGGGTAAACTACTCCACCCTCATTAGACAGTGTCAACAGGTAAACTACTCCACCCTCATTAGACAGTGTCAACAGGTAAACTACTCCACCCTCATTAGACAGTGTCAACGGGTAAACTACTCCACCCTCATTAGACAGTGTCAACAGGTAAACTACTCCACCCTCATTAGACAGTGTCAACAGGTAAACTACTCCACCCTCATTAGACAGTGTCAACAGGTAAACTAATCCACCCTCATTAGACAGTGTCAACAGGTAAACTTCTCCACCCTCATTAGACAGTGTCAACAGGTAAACTACTCCACCCTCATTAGACAGTGTCAACAGGTAAACTACTCCACCCTCATTAGACAGTGTCAACAGGTAAACTACTCCACCCTCATTAGACAGTGTCAACGGGTAAACTACTCCACCCTCATTAGACAGTGTCAACAGGTAAACTACTCCACCCTCATTAGACAGTGTCAACAGGTAAACTACTCCACCCTCATTAGACAGTGTCAACAGGTAAACTACTCCACCCTCATTAGACAGTGTCAACAGGTAAACTACTCCACCCTCATTAGACAGTGTCAACAGGTAAACTACTCCACCCTCATTAGACAGTGTCAACAGGTAAACTACTCCACCCTCATTAGACAGTGTCAACAGGTAAACTACTCCACCCTCATTAGACAGTGTCAACAGGTAAACTACTCCACCCTCATTAGACAGTGTCAACAGGTAAACTACTCCACCCTCATTAGACAGTGTCAACAGGTAAACTACTCCACCCTCATTAGACAGTGTCAACAGGTAAACTACTCCACCCTCATTAGACAGTGTCAACAGGTAAACTACTCCACCCTCATTAGACAGTGTCAACAGGTAAACTGCTCCACCCTCATTAGACAGTGTCAACAGGTAAACTACTCCACCCTCATTAGACAGTGTCAACAGGTAAACTACTCCACCCTCATTAGACAGTGTCAACAGGTAAACTACTCCACCCTCATTAGACAGTGTCAACAGGTAAACTACTCCACCCTCATTAGACAGTGTCAACAGGTAAACTACTCCACCCTCATTAGACAGTGTCAACAGGTAAACTACTCCACCCTCATTAGACAGTGTCAACAGGTAAACTACTCCACCCTCATTAGACAGTGTCAACAGGTAAACTACTCCACCCTCATTAGACAGTGTCAACAGGTAAACTACTCCACCCTCATTAGACAGTGTCAACAGGTAAACTACTCCACCCTCATTAGACAGTGTCAACAGGTAAACTACTCCACCCTCATTAGACAGTGTCAACAGGTAAACTACTCCACCCTCATTAGACAGTGTCAACAGGTAAACTACTCCACCCTCATTAGACAGTGTCAACAGGTAAACTACTCCACCCTCATTAGACAGTGTCAACAGGTAAACTACTCCACCCTCATTAGACAGTGTCAACAGGTAAACTACTCCACCCTCATTAGACAGTGTCAACAGGTAAACTACTCCACCCTCATTAGACAGTGTCAACAGGTAAACTACTCCACCCTCATTAGACAGTGTCAACAGGTAAACTACTCCACCCTCATTAGACAGTGTCAACAGGTAAACTACTCCACCCTCATTAGACAGTGTCAACAGGTAAACTACTCCACCCTCATTAGACAGTGTCAACAGGTAAACTACTCCACCCTCATTAGACAGTGTCAACAGGTAAACTACTCCACCCTCATTAGACAGTGTCAACAGGTAAACTACTCCACCCTCATTAGACAGTGTCAACGGGTAAACTACTCCACCCTCATTAGACAGTGTCAACAGGTAAACTACTCCACCCTCATTAGACAGTGTCAACAGGTAAACTACTCCACCCTCATTAGACAGTGTCAACAGGTAAACTACTCCACCCTCATTAGACAGTGTCAACAGGTAAACTACTCCACCCTCATTAGACAGTGTCAACAGGTAAACTACTCCACCCTCATTAGACAGTGTCAACAGGTAAACTACTCCACCCTCATTAGACAGTGTCAACAGGTAAACTACTCCACCCTCATTAGACAGTGTCAACAGGTAAACTACTCCACCCTCATTAGACAGTGTCAACAGGTAAACTACTCCACCCTCATTAGACAGTGTCAACAGGTAAACTACTCCACCCTCATTAGACAGTGTCAACAGGTAAACTACTCCACCCTCATTAGACAGTGTCAACAGGTAAACTACTCCACCCTCATTAGACAGTGTCAACAGGTAAACTACTCCACCCTCATTAGACAGTGTCAACAGGTAAACTACTCCACCCTCATTAGACAGTGTCAACAGGTAAACTACTCCACCCTCATTAGACAGTGTCAACAGGTAAACTACTCCACCCTCATTAGACAGTGTCAACAGGTAAACTACTCCACCCTCATTAGACAGTGTCAACAGGTAAACTACTCCACCCTCATTAGACAGTGTCAACAGGTAAACTACTCCACCCTCATTAGACAGTGTCAACGGGTAAACTACTCCACCCTCATTAGACAGTGTCAACAGGTAAACTACTCCACCCTCATTAGACAGTGTCAACAGGTAAACTACTCCACCCTCATTAGACAGTGTCAACAGGTAAACTACTCCACCCTCATTAGACAGTGTCAACAGGTAAACTACTCCACCCTCATTAGACAGTGTCAACAGGTAAACTACTCCACCCTCATTAGACAGTGTCAACAGGTAAACTACTCCACCCTCATTAGACAGTGTCAACAGGTAAACTACTCCACCCTCATTAGACAGTGTCAACAGGTAAACTACTCCACCCTCATTAGACAGTGTCAACAGGTAAACTACTCCACCCTCATTAGACAGTGTCAACAGGTAAACTACTCCACCCTCATTAGACAGTGTCAACAGGTAAACTACTCCACCCTCATTAGACAGTGTCAACAGGTAAACTACTCCACCCTCATTAGACAGTGTCAACAGGTAAACTACTCCACCCTCATTAGACAGTGTCAACAGGTAAACTACTCCACCCTCATTAGACAGTGTCAACAGGTAAACTACTCCACCCTCATTAGACAGTGTCAACAGGTAAACTACTCCACCCTCATTAGACAGTGTCAACAGGTAAACTACTCCACCCTCATTAGACAGTGTCAACAGGTAAACTACTCCACCCTCATTAGACAGTGTCAACAGGTAAACTACTCCACCCTCATTAGACAGTGTCAACAGGTAAACTACTCCACCCTCATTAGACAGTGTCAACAGGTAAACTACTCCACCCCTCATTAGACAGTGTCAACAGGTAAACTACTCCACCCTCATTAGACAGTGTCAACAGGTAAACTACTCCACCCTCATTAGACAGTGTCAACAGGTAAACTACTCCACCCTCATTAGACAGTGTCAACAGGTAAACTACTCCACCCTCATTAGACAGTGTCAACAGGTAAACTACTCCACCCTCATTAGACAGTGTCAACAGGTAAACTACTCCACCCTCATTAGACAGTGTCAACAGGTAAACTACTCCACCCTCATTAGACAGTGTCAACAGGTAAACTACTCCACCCTCATTAGACAGTGTCAACAGGTAAACTACTCCACCCTCATTAGACAGTGTCAACAGGTAAACTACTCCACCCTCATTAGACAGTGGCAACAGGTAAACTACTCCACCCTCATTAGACAGTGTCAACAGGTAAACTACTCCACCCTCATTAGACAGTGGCAACAGGTAAACTACTCCACCCTCATTAGACAGTGGCAACAGGTAAACTACTCCACCCTCATTAGACAGTGGCAACAGGTAAACTACTCCACCCTCATTAGACAGTGGCAACAGGTAAACTACTCCACCCTCATTAGACAGTGGCAACAGGTAAACTACTCCACCCTCATTAGACAGTGTCAACAGGTAAACTACTCCACCCTCATTAGACAGTGTCAACAGGTAAACTACTCCACCCTCATTAGACAGTGGCAACAGGTAAACTACTCCACCCTCATTAGACAGTGTCAACAGGTAAACTACTCCACCCTCATTAGACAGTGTCAACAGGTAAACTACTCCACCCTCATTAGACAGTGTCAACAGGTAAACTACTCCACCCTCATTAGACAGTGGCAACAGGTAAACTACTCCACCCTCATTAGACAGTGTCAACAGGTAAACTACTCCACCCTCATTAGACAGTGTCAACAGGTAAACTACTCCACCCTCATTAGACAGTGTCAACAGGTAAACTACTCCACCCTCATTAGACAGTGTCAACAGGTAAACTACTCCACCCTCATTAGACAGTGTCAACAGGTAAACTACTCCACCCTCATTAGACAGTGTCAACAGGTAAACTACTCCACCCCTCATTAGACAGTGTCAACAGGTAAACTACTCCACCCTCATTAGACAGTGTCAACAGGTAAACTACTCCACCCTCATTAGACAGTGTCAACAGGTAAACTACTCCACCCTCATTAGACAGTGTCAACAGGTAAACTACTCCACCCTCATTAGACAGTGTCAACAGGTAAACTACTCCACCCTCATTAGACAGTGTCAACAGGTAAACTACTCCACCCTCATTAGACAGTGTCAACAGGTAAACTACTCCACCCTCATTAGACAGTGTCAACAGGTAAACTACTCCACCCTCATTAGACAGTGTCAACAGGTAAACTACTCCACCCTCATTAGACAGTGTCAACAGGTAAACTACTCCACCCTCATTAGACAGTGTCAACAGGTAAACTACTCCACCCTCATTAGACAGTGTCAACAGGTAAACTACTCCACCCTCATTAGACAGTGTCAACAGGTAAACTACTCCACCCTCATTAGACAGTGTCAACAGGTAAACTACTCCACCCTCATTAGACAGTGTCAACAGGTAAACTACTCCACCCTCATTAGACAGTGTCAACAGGTAAACTACTCCACCCTCATTAGACAGTGTCAACAGGTAAACTACTCCACCCTCATTAGACAGTGTCAACAGGTAAACTACTCCACCCTCATTAGACAGTGTCAACAGGTAAACTACTCCACCCTCATTAGACAGTGTCAACAGGTAAACTACTCCACCCTCATTAGACAGTGTCAACAGGTAAACTACTCCACCCTCATTAGACAGTGTCAACAGGTAAACTACTCCACCCTCATTAGACAGTGTCAACAGGTAAACTACTCCACCCTCATTAGACAGTGTCAACAGGTAAACTACTCCACCCTCATTAGACAGTGTCAACAGGTAAACTACTCCACCCTCATTAGACAGTGTCAACAGGTAAACTACTCCACCCTCATTAGACAGTGTCAACAGGTAAACTACTCCACCCTCATTAGACAGTGTCAACAGGTAAACTACTCCACCCTCATTAGACAGTGTCAACAGGTAAACTACTCCACCCTCATTAGACAGTGTCAACAGGTAAACTACTCCACCCTCATTAGACAGTGTCAACAGGTAAACTACTCCACCCTCATTAGACAGTGTCAACAGGTAAACTACTCCACCCTCATTAGACAGTGTCAACAGGTAAACTACTCCACCCTCATTAGACAGTGTCAACAGGTAAACTACTCCACCCTCATTAGACAGTGTCAACAGGTAAACTACTCCACCCTCATTAGACAGTGTCAACAGGTAAACTACTCCACCCTCATTAGACAGTGTCAACAGGTAAACTACTCCACCCTCATTAGACAGTGTCAACAGGTAAACTACTCCACCCTCATTAGACAGTGTCAACAGGTAAACTACTCCACCCTCATTAGACAGTGGCAACAGGTAAACTACTCCACCCTCATTAGACAGTGTCAACAGGTAAACTACTCCACCCTCATTAGACAGTGTCAACAGGTAAACTACTCCACCCTCATTAGACAGTGTCAACAGGTAAACTACTCCACCCTCATTAGACAGTGTCAACAGGTAAACTACTCCACCCTCATTAGACAGTGTCAACAGGTAAACTACTCCACCCTCATTAGACAGTGTCAACAGGTAAACTACTCCACCCTCATTAGACAGTGGCAACAGGTAAACTACTCCACCCTCATTAGACAGTGTCAACAGGTAAACTACTCCACCCTCATTAGACAGTGTCAACAGGTAAACTACTCCACCCTCATTAGACAGTGTCAACAGGTAAACTACTCCACCCTCATTAGACAGTGTCAACAGGTAAACTACTCCACCCTCAGACAGTGTCAACAGGTAAACTACTCCACCCTCATTAGACAGTGGCAACAGGTAAACTACTCCACCCTCATTAGACAGTGTCAACAGGTAAACTACTCCACCCTCATTAGACAGTGTCAACAGGTAAACTACTCCACCCTCATTAGACAGTGTCAACAGGTAAACTACTCCACCCTCATTAGACAGTGTCAACAGGTAAACTACTCCACCCTCATTAGACAGTGTCAACAGGTAAACTACTCCACCCTCATTAGACAGTGGCAACAGGTAAACTACTCCACCCTCATTAGACAGTGTCAACAGGTAAACTACTCCACCCTCATTAGACAGTGGCAACAGGTAAACTACTCCACCCTCATTAGACAGTGGCAACAGGTAAACTACTCCACCCTCATTAGACAGTGGCAACAGGTAAACTACTCCACCCTCATTAGACAGTGGCAACAGGTAAACTACTCCACCCTCATTAGACAGTGGCAACAGGTAAACTACTCCACCCTCATTAGACAGTGTCAACAGGTAAACTACTCCACCCTCATTAGACAGTGTCAACAGGTAAACTACTCCACCCTCATTAGACAGTGTCAACAGGTAAACTACTCCACCCTCATTAGACAGTGTCAACAGGTAAACTACTCCAACCTCATTAAACAGTGTCAACAGGTAAACTACTCCACCCTCATTAGACAGTGGCAACAGGTAAACTACTCCACCCTCATTAGACAGTGTCAACAGGTAAACTACTCCACCCTCATTAGACAGTGTCAACAGGTAAACTACTCCACCCTCATTAGACAGTGGCAACAGGTAAACTACTCCACCCTCATTAGACAGTGTCAACAGGTAAACTACTCCACCCTCATTAGACAGTGTCAACAGGTAAACTACTCCACCCTCATTAGACAGTGTCAACAGGTAAACTACTCCACCCTCATTAGACAGTGTCAACAGGTAAACTACTCCACCCTCATTAGACAGTGTCAACAGGTAAACTACTCCACCCTCATTAGACAGTGTCAACAGGTAAACTACTCCACCCTCATTAGACAGTGTCAACAGGTAAACTACTCCACCCTCATTAGACAGTGTCAACAGGTAAACTACTCCACCCTCATTAGACAGTGTCAACAGGTAAACTACTCCACCCTCATTAGACAGTGTCAACAGGTAAACTACTCCACCCTCATTAGACAGTGTCAACAGGTAAACTACTCCACCCTCATTAGACAGTGTCAACAGGTAAACTACTCCACCCTCATTAGACAGTGTCAACAGGTAAACTACTCCACCCTCATTAGACAGTGGCAACAGGTAAACTACTCCACCCTCATTAGACAGTGTCAACAGGTAAACTACTCCACCCTCATTAGACAGTGTCAACAGGTAAACTACTCCACCCTCATTAGACAGTGTCAACAGGTAAACTACTCCACCCTCATTAGACAGTGGCAACAGGTAAACTACTCCACCCTCATTAGACAGTGTCAACAGGTAAACTACTCCACCCTCATTAGACAGTGGCAACAGGTAAACTACTCCACCCTCATTAGACAGTGTCAACAGGTAAACTACTCCACCCTCATTAGACAGTGGCAACAGGTAAACTACTCCACCCTCATTAGACAGTGTCAACAGGTAAACTACTCCACCCTCATTAGACAGTGTCAACAGGTAAACTACTCCACCCTCATTAGACAGTGTCAACAGGTAAACTACTCCACCCTCATTAGACAGTGTCAACAGGTAAACTACTCCACCCTCATTAGACAGTGTCAACAGGTAAACTACTCCACCCTCATTAGACAGTGTCAACAGGTAAACTACTCCACCCTCATTAGACAGTGTCAACAGGTAAACTACTCCACCCTCATTAGACAGTGTCAACAGGTAAACTACTCCACCCTCATTAGACAGTGTCAACAGGTAAACTACTCCACCCTCATTAGACAGTGTCAACAGGTAAACTACTCCACCCTCATTAGACAGTGGCAACAGGTAAACTACTCCACCCTCATTAGACAGTGTCAACAGGTAAACTACTCCACCCTCATTAGACAGTGTCAACAGGTAAACTACTCCACCCTCATTAGACAGTGTCAACAGGTAAACTACTCCACCCTCATTAGACAGTGTCAACAGGTAAACTACTCCACCCTCATTAGACAGTGTCAACAGGTAAACTACTCCACCCTCATTAGACAGTGTCAACAGGTAAACTACTCCACCCTCATTAGACAGTGTCAACAGGTAAACTACTCCACCCTCATCTTTACCATCATTAGGGTTGCAAAATTCTTTGAACTTTCCCCAAATTCCCAGGTTTTCCCAGAAATCCCAGTTGGAGGATTCCTGATATCAGGATTTGTAGAATGTGAACAGAATGTTGCCACCCTACAGTAACAGCCATGGGAAGTGAGTGAGAGTTGTTTGAAAGGCCCCTTTACTGTAGACTCTAATTAGCCAGCTCAGACGTCAGTCTTCTGATTAGCAGCAGGACAGAATGACCTGCTGTCCTCCAGCTACACTCACACACACGTCCTGAGGATAGGAGGGAGGATAACAAGGTCTGTGTGTGTGTGTGTACAGTGGGGAGAACAAGTATTTGCTACACTGCCGATTTTGCAGGTTTTCCTACTTACAAAGCATTTAGAGGTCTGTAATTTTTATCATCGGTACACTTCAACTGTGAGAGACGGAATCTAAAACAAAAATCCTAGAAAATCACATGGTATGATTTTTAAGTAATTAATTTGCATTTTATTGCATGACATAAGTATTTGATACATCAGAAAAGCAGAACTTAATGTTTGGTACAGAAACCTTTGTTTGCAATTACAGAGATCATACGTTTCCTGTAGGTCTTGACCAGGTTTGCACACACTGCAGCAGGGATTTTGGCCCACTCCTCTATACAGACCTTCTCCAGATCCTTCAGGTTTCGGGGCTGTCGCTGGGCAATACGGACTTTCAGCTCCCTCCAAAGATGTTCTATTGGGTTCAGGTCTGGGGACTGGCTAGGCCACTCCAGGACCTTGAGATGCTTCTTACGGAGCCACTCCTTAGTTGCCCTGACTGTGTGTTTTGGGTCGTTGTCATGCTGGAAGACCCAGCCACGACCCATCTTCAATGCTCTTACTGAGGGAAGGAGGTTGTTGGCCAAGATCTCGCGATACATGGCCCCATCCATCCTCCCCTCAATACGGTGCAGTCGTCCCTGTCCCCTTTGCAGAAAAAGCATCCCCAAAGAATGATGTTTCCACCTCCATGCTTCACGGTTGGGATGGTGTTCTTGGGGTTGTTCTCATCCTTCTTCTTCCTCCAAACACGGCGAGTGGAGTTTAGACCAAAAAAGCTCAATTTTTGTCTCATCAGACCACATGACCTTCTCCCATTCCTCCTCTGGATTAGATGGTCATTGGCAAACTTCAGACGGGCCTGGACATGCGCTGGCTTGAGCAGGGGAACTTGCGTGCGCTGCAGGATTTTAATCCATGACGGCGGAGTGTGTTACTAATGGTTTTCTTTGAGACTGTGGTCCCAGCTCTCTTCAGGTCATTGACCAGGTCCTGCCGTGTAGTTCAGGGCTGATCCCTCACCTTCCTCATGATCATTGATGCCCCACGAGGTGAGATCTTGCATGGAGTCCCAGACCGAGGGTGATTGACCGTCATCTTGAACTTCTTCCATTTTCTAATAATTGCGCCAACAGTTGTTGCCTTCTCACCAAGCTGCTTGCCTATTGTCCTGTAGCCCATCCCAGCCTTGTGCAGGTCTACAATTTTATCCCTGATGTCCTTACACAGCTCTCTGGTCTTGTCCATTGTGGAGAGGTTGGAGTCTGTTTGATTGAGTGTGTGGACAGGTGTCTTTTATACAGGTAACGAGTTCAAACAGGTGCAGTTAATACAGGTAATGAGTGGAGAACAGGAGGGCTTCTTAAAGAAAAACTAACAGGTCTGTGAGAGCCGGAATTCTTACTGGTTGGTAGGTGATCAAATACTTATGTCATGCAATAAAATGCAAATTAATTACTTAAAAATCATACAAATGTGATTTTCTGGATTTTTGTTTTAGATTCCGTCTCTCACAGTTGAAGTGTACCTATGATTAAAATTACAGACCTCTACATGCTGTAAGTAGGAAAACCTGCAAACTCGGCAGTGGATCAAATACTTGTTCTCCCCACTGTACATACGTACATCTGTGTGTGTGTGTGTGTGTGTATTTACATACGTACGTCTGTGTGTGTGTGTGTGTGTGTGTGTATTTACATACGTACGTCTGTGTGTGTGTGTGTGTGTGTGCCTGCGTGCATTTGTGTGTGTGTGTGTGTGTGTGTACATGCGTACGTGTGTGTGTGTGTACATGCGTATGTCTGTGTGTGTGTGTGTGTATGTACATGCTACGTCTGTGTGCCTGTGTGTGTACATGCGTGCATTTGTGTGTGTGTGTGTGTGTGTACATGCGTACGTGTGTGTGTGTGTGTGTGTGTGTGTGTACATGCTACATCTGTGTGCCTGTGTGTGTGCCTGCGTGCATTTGTGTGTGTGTGTGTGTGTGTGTGTGTGTACATGCGTGTGTGTGTGTGTGCCTGTGTGTGTACATGCGTACGTCTGTGTGTGTGAATGTGCGTCTGTGTGTCTCTGTATGTCTGGTTCCTCCAGAATCACGCGGTTGCTGATAGAGCAGGATGGAGAGCAGTGGAGAGAGAAACTACCTGAGATCCCGCTGGTCCCACTATCAGCTCAGCAGCACCGCAGGGAGGAACCGCCCAGCGCTGAGGTCCTACAGGCCAGAGCAGAGAAGGCCAAGCACCACGCAGGTAGGGGTCTCACTCAGCCTAATGTACACTCTTAGAAAAAAGGATTCCAAAAGGGTTCTTTGGCTGTCCCCATAGGAGAACACTTTTTGGTTCCAGGTAGAACCATTTTTGGTTCCAGGTAGAACCATTTTTGGTTCCAGGTAGAACTCTTTTGGGTTCCATGTAGAACCCTCTGGGGGAAAGGGTTCTACATGGAACCCAATAGGGTTCTATCTGGCACCAAACAGGGTTCTTCAAAGGGTTATCCTATGGGGGACAGCTGAAGAACTCTTTTAGGTTGTAGATAGCACCTTTCTTTCTAAGAGTGTAGTAACCCAGAACCTAATCTGTACGCTGACCAGCTGTTTCATCTGTCACAAGGGTCTACACTCAGCCTGACTCACAGGATGAGTCCATAATGACCCCCTACTTCCTTTGTTGTTCACTAATTCTCACCAGAGTCTATAGCACCCTATTCCCTATATAGTGCACTACCTTTGGCCAGAGCCCAGGGTGAAACGCAGTCCAATAGGGAATAGGGTGTTGTTCTATTGGCCGTGTGCAGCCAGCATCATCATCATTACTCAACCTCTTTCTGCTGTAACCTTCAACGGTCATATAGTCTACTGCAGCAGAGAGAGGAGAGATACTGTCTGCTGGAGTACTGGAGGTGACTAGTGGAGCAGAGAGAGGAGAGATACTGTCTGCTGGAGTACTGGAGGTGACTAGTGGAACAGAGAGAGGAGAGATACTGTCTGCTGGAGTACTGGAGGTGACTAGTGGAACAGAGAGAGAGGAGAGATACTGTCTGCTGGAGGTGACTAGTGGAACAGAGAGAGGAGAGATACTGTCTGCTGGAGTACTGGAGGTGACTAGTGGAACAGAGAGAGGAGAGATACTGTCTGCTGGAGTACTGGAGGTGACTAGTGGAACAGAGAGAGAGGAGAGATACTGTCTGCTGGAGGTGACTAGTGGAACAGAGAGAGGAGAGATACTGTCTGCTGGAGTACTGGAGGTGACTAGTGGAACAGAGAGAGGAGAGATACTGTCTGCTGGAGTACTGGAGGTGACTAGTGGAACAGAGAGAGAGGAGAGATACTGTCTGCTGGAGGTGACTAGTGGAACAGAGAGAGGAGAGATACTGTCTGCTGGAGGTCACTAGTGGAACAGAGAGAGGAGAGATACTGTCTGCTGGAGGTGACTAGTGGAACAGAGAGAGGAGAGATACTGTCTGCTGGAGGTCACTAGTGGAACAGAGAGAGGAGAGATACTGTCTGCTGGAGGTGACTAGTGGAACAGAGAGAGGAGAGATACTGTCTGCTGGAGGTGACTAGTGGAACAGAGAGAGGAGAGATACTGTCTGCTGGAGGTCACTAGTGGAACAGAGAGAGGAGAGATACTGTCTGCTGGAGGTGACTAGTGGAACAGAGAGAGGAGAGATACTGTCTGCTGGAGGTGACTAGTGGAACAGAGAGAGAGGCGAGATACTGTCTGCTGGAGGTGACTAGTGGAACAGAGAGAGGAGAGATACTGTCTGCTGGAGTACTGGAGGTGACTAGTGGAACAGAGAGAGAGGAGAGATACTGTCTGCTGGAGTACTGGAGGTGACTAGTGGAACAGAGAGAGAGGAGAGATACTGTCTGCTGGAGGTCACTAGTGGAACAGAGAGAGGAGAGATACTGTCTGCTGGAGTACTGGAGGTGACTAGTGGAACAGAGAGAGGAGAGATACTGTCTGCTGGAGGTGACTAGTGGAACAGAGAGAGGAGAGATACTGTCTGCTGGAGGTGACTAGTGGAACAGAGAGAGGAGAGATACTGTCTGCTGGAGGTCACTAGTGGAACAGAGAGAGGAGAGATACTGTCTGCTGGAGGTGACTAGTGGAACAGAGAGAAGAGAGATACTGTCTGCTGGAGTACTGGAGGGTGACTAGTGGATCAGAGAGAGGAGAGATACTGTCTGCTGGAGGTCACTAGTGGAACAGAGAGAGGAGAGATACTGTCTGCTGGAGTACTGGAGGGTGACTAGTGGAACAGAGAGAGGAGAGATACTGTCTGCTGGAGGTGACTAGTGGAACAGAGAGAGGAGAGATACTGTCTGCTGGAGGTGACTAGTGGAACAGAGAGAGAGGAGAGATACTGTCTGCTGGAGTACTGGAGGTGACTAGTGGAACAGAGAGAGGAGAGATACTGTCTGCTGGAGGTGACTAGTGGAACAGAGAGAGGAGAGATACTGTCTGCTGGAGGTGACTAGCGGAACAGAGAGAGAGGAGAGATACTGTCTGCTGGAGGTGACTAGTGGAACAGAGAGAGGAGAGATACTGTCTGCTGGAGGTGACTAGAGGAACAGAGAGAGGAGAGATACTGTCTGCTGGAGGTGACTAGTGGAACAGAGAGAGGAGAGATACTGTCTGCTGGAGGTCACTAGTGGAACAGAGAGAGGAGAGATACTGTCTGCTGGAGGTGACTAGTGGAACAGAGAGATACTGTCTGCTGGAGGTCACTAGTGGAACAGAGAGAGGCGAGATACTGTCTGCTGGAGGTCACTAGTGGAACAGAGAGAGAGGAGAGATACTGTCTGCTGGAGGTTACTAGTGGAACAGAGAGAGGAGAGATACTGTCTGCTGGAGGTGACTAGTGGAACAGAGAGAGAGGAGAGATACTGTCTGCTGGAGGTTACTAGTGGAACAGAGAGGAGAGATACTGTCTGCTGGAGGTGACTAGTGGAACAGAGAGAGGAGAGATACTGTCTGCTGGAGTACTGGAGGTGACTAGTGGAACAGAGAGAGGAGAGATACTGTCTGCTGGAGGTGACTAGTGGAACAGAGAGAGGAGAGATACTGTCTGCTGGAGGTGACTAGTGGAACAGAGAGAGGAGAGATACTGTCTGCTGGAGGTGACTAGTGGAACAGAGAGAGGAGAGATACTGTCTGCTGGAGTACTGGAGGTGACTAGTGGAACAGAGAGAGGAGAGATACTGTCTGCTGGAGGTGACTAGTGGAACAGAGAGAGGAGAGATACTGTCTGCTGGAGGTGACTAGTGGAACAGAGAGAGGAGAGATACTGTCTGCTGGAGGTGACTAGTGGAACAGAGAGAGGAGAGATACTGTCTGCTGGAGGTGACTAGTGGAACAGAGAGAGGAGAGATACTGTCTGCTGGAGGTCACTAGTGGAACAGAGAGAGAGGAGAGATACTGTCTGCTGGAGGTTACTAGTGGAACAGAGAGAGGAGAGATACTGTCTGCTGGAGGTCACTAGTGGAACAGAGAGAGGAGAGATACTGTCTGCTGGAGTACTGGAGGTGACTAGTGGAACAGAGAGAGGAGAGATACTGTCTGCTGGAGGTGACTAGTGGAACAGAGAGAGGAGAGATACTGTCTGCTGGAGGTCACTAGTGGAACAGAGAGAGGAGAGATACTGTCTGCTGGAGGTGACTAGTGGAACAGAGAGAGAGGAGAGATACTGTCTGCTGGAGTACTGGAGGTGACTAGTGGAACAGAGAGAGGATAGATACTGTCTGCTGGAGTACTGGAGGGTGACTAGTGGAACAGAGAGAGGAGAGATACTGTCTGCTGGAGGTCACTAGTGGAACAGAGAGAGGAGAGATACTGTCTGCTGGAGGTGACTAGTGGAACAGAGAGAGGAGAGATACTGTCTGCTGGAGTACTGGAGGGTGACTAGTGGAACAGAGAGAGGAGAGATACTGTCTGCTGGAGAACTGGAGGGTGACTAGTGGAACAGAGAGAGGAGAGATACTGTCTGCTGGAGTACTGGAGGGTGACTAGTGGAACAGAGAGAGGAGAGATACTGTCTGCTGGAGGTCACTAGTGGAACAGAGAGAGAGGAGAGATACTGTCTGCTGGAGGTCACTAGTGGAACAGAGAGAGGAGAGATACTGTCTGCTGGAGGTGACTAGTGGAACAGAGAGAGGAGAGATACTGTCTGCTGGAGGTCACTAGTGGAACAGAGAGAGGAGAGATACTGTCTGCTGGAGGTGACTAGTGGAACAGAGAGAGGAGAGATACTGTCTGCTGGAGGTGACTAGTGGAACAGAGAGAGGAGAGATACTGTCTGCTGGAGGTCACTAGTGGAACAGAGAGAGGAGAGATACTGTCTGCTGGAGGTGACTAGTGGAACAGAGAGAGGAGAGATACTGTCTGCTGGAGGTAACTAGTGGAACAGAGAGAGGGTGAGATACTGTCTGCTGGAGGTCACTAGTGGAACAGAGAGAGGAGAGATACTGTCTGCTGGAGGTCACTAGTGGAACAGAGAGAGGAGAGATACTGTCTGCTGGAGGTGACTAGTGGAACAGAGAGAGGAGAGATACTGTCTGCTGGAGGTTACTAGTGGAACAGAGAGAGGAGAGATACTGTCTGCTGGAGGTGACTAGTGGAACAGAGAGAGGAGAGATACTGTCTGCTGGAGGTGACTAGTGGAACAGAGAGAGGAGAGATACTGTCTGCTGGAGGAGTCTTTATAACAGTAAGAGGTGTTTCAGCAGGATTTCCTGACCAAGCACTTTTCCAGGGCCGTGCAGCAGCTAGCCCTGTACCCCATCCATGTAGCCCAGCCCTATACCCTAGCCCTATACCCTAGCCCTGTACCCCAGCCCTAGACCCTAGCCCTATTCCCCAGCCCTAGACCCTAGCCCTATTCCCCAGCCCTAGACCCTAGCCCTATTCCCCAGCCCTATACCCTAGCCCTATACCCCAGCCCTTTAGCCCTATACATTTACATTTACATTTTAGTCATTTAGCAGACGCTCTTATCCAGAGCGACTTACAGGAGCAATTAGGGTTAAGTGCCTTGCTCAAGGGCACATCGACAGATTTTTCACCTAGTCGGCTCGGGGATTAGAACCAGCGACCTTTCGGTTACTGGCACAACGCTCTTACCCACTAAGCTACCCGCCTATACCCCAGCCCCTCTCCCCCTAGCCCTATACCCCAGCCCTTCTCCCCCAGCCCTATACCTCAGCCCCAGCCCTATACCCTAACCTTATACCCTAGCCCTATTCCCCAGCCCCTCTCCCCCCGGCCCTCTCCCCCAGCCCTATACCCTAACCTTATACCCTAGCCCTATTCCCCAGCCCCTCTCCCCCCGGCCCTCTCCCCCAGCCCTATACCCTAACCTTATACCCTAGCCCTATTCCCCAGCCCCTCTCCCCCCGGCCCTATACCCCAGCCCTATAAACTAGCCCTATAGCCCAGCCCCTTTCCCCCTAGCCCTATACCCCAGCCCCTCGCCCTATACCCTAGCCCTATATCCCAGCCCTATTCCCCAGACCTATACCCCAACCCTATAGTCCAACCCTATACCCCAGCCCCTTTCCCCCTAGCCCTATACCCCAGCCCTATACCCCATCCACCAGCCCTATACCCTATTCCCCAGCCCTATACCCTAGCCCTACACCTCAGGCAAATACCCCAGCCCTTCTCTCCCTAGCCCTATACCCCAGCCCTATACCCTAGCCCTATACCCCAAAACCCTATATCCCAGCCCTATTCCCCAGCCCTATACCCCTACCCTAGCCCTATTCCCCAGCCCCAGCCCTCAGGGCCATGCTGCAGCCAACCATCATTTATTTTTTTACTCTGATTAATGGAAGAACGGAGCTGGCAGATTTTTCCCAGAACACCCCAGTGGTTTATCTGTCCGTGATCACATGAATGACAGCTGATTTGACTTTCACTTCCTAGTTACCAATGACAATGATAATGTGTTGTATTTCCCCCTGGATTTTAAGGACAAAATTACCGCACTCACTTATTTTTGTGAGATACGATTCTTACAAAAATATAATTTTTGGGCAAGTTACTCAGTGTGATGTTACACATTTACTCAACCAACATCGTTTCTTCAATTTGTCTGCAGCTAGAAAAGCTGAAGTTTGTTTCAATTCACTGAAACAAGAAGGAAATTAGTTTGTGAAGAAAGGCCAGTTCCAGGAGGGTGTAAGGACGTACAGTGAATGCCTGAAGCTGAAGCCAGAGGAATGTGCCATCTACACCAACAGGTAAGGACCTGGCCGTGTCTACTTCACCCTAACATGGACAGTAATGTACAGTGCCTTTGGAAAGTATTCAGACCCCTTGACTTTTTCCACATTTTGTTACGTTACAGCCTTATTCTAAAATGGATTAAACTGTGTGTTTTTTTTCTTCAATCTCCACACAATACCCCATGATGACAAAGCAAAAACAGGTTTTTAGACATTTTAAAAACGGAAATATCACATTTACATAAGTATTCAGACCCTTTACTCAGTACTTTGTTGAAGCACCTTTGGCAGCGATTACAGCCTTGAGTCTTCTTGGGTATGACGCTACAAGCTTGGCACACCTGTACTTGGGGAGTTTCTCCCATTCTTCTCTGCAGATCCTCTCAAGCTCTGTCAGGTTGGATGGGGAGCGTCGCTGCACAGCTATTTTCAGGTCTCTCCAGAGATGTTTGATCGGGTTCAAGTCCGGGCTCTGGCCGGGCCACTCAAGGACATTCAGAGTCTTGTCCTGAAGCCACTCCTGCATTGTCTTGGCTGTGTGCTTAGGGTCGTTGTCCTGTTGGAAGGTGAACCTTCGCCCCAGTCTGAGGTCCTGAGCGCTCTGGAGCAGGTTTTCATCAAGGATCTATCTGTACTTTGCTCCGTTCATCTTTCCCTCGATCCTGACTATTCTCCCAGTCCCTGCCGCTGAAAAACATCCCCACAGCATGATGCTGCCACCACCATGCTTCACCGTAGGGATGGTGCCAGGTTTCCTCCAGACATGACGCTTGGCATTCAGGCCAAAGAGTTCAATCTTGGTTTCATCAGACCAGAGAATCTTGTTTCTCATGGTCTGAGAGTCCTTAGGTGCCTTTTGGCAAACTCCAAGCGGGCTGTCATGTGCCTTTTACTGAGGAGTGGCTTCCGTCTGGCCACTCTACCATAAAGGCCTGATTGCTGGAGTGCTGCAGAGATGGTTGTCCTTCTGGAAGGTTCTCCCATCTCCACATAGGAACTCTGGAGCTCTGTCAGGGTGACCATGGGGTTCTTGGTCACCTCCCTGACCAAGG
The DNA here is from genome assembly GCF_020615455.1 of Coregonus clupeaformis. Lineage (NCBI taxonomy): Eukaryota > Metazoa > Chordata > Actinopteri > Salmoniformes > Salmonidae > Coregonus > Coregonus clupeaformis. The sequence goes on along the minus strand of NC_059209.1, from coordinate 37,528,215 downwards.
CCCTTCTCCCCCGATTGCTCAGTTTGGCCGGGCGGCCAGCTCTAGGAAGAGTCTTGGTAGTTCCAAACTTCTTCCATTTATGAATGATGGAGGCCACTGTGTTCTTGGGGACCTTCAATGCTGCAGAAATTGTTTGGTACCCTTCCCCAGATCTGTGCCTCGACACAATCCTGTCTCGGAGCTCTACGGACAATTCATTTGACTTCATGGCTTGGTTTTTTCTCTGACATGCACTGTCAACTGTGGGACCTTATATAGACAGGTGTGTGCCTTTCCAAATCATGTCCAATCAATTGAATTTACCACAGATGGACTCCAATCAAGTTATAGAAACAGCTCAACGATGATCAATGGAAGCAGGATGCACCGGAGCTCAATTTCGAGTCTCATAGCAAAGGGTCTGAATACTTATATAAATAAAGGTATTTCAGTTTTTAATTTTTTATAAATTTGCAATAATTTCTAAAAACCTGTTTTTGCGTTATGGGGTGTTGTGTGTAGATTGATGAGGAAATGTTTTTTATTTAATCAATATTTGAATAAGGCTGTAATGTAACAAAATGTGGAAAAAGGGAAGGGGTCTGAATACTTTCCGAATGCACTGTATGTGTAACCAGTGGGAAAAGAGCCCTGGTCTCCCACTCCCCAAGTCAATGTCTCAACCATTAGACAAAGAGGATATCTGTGGTCTGAGGGGCGCTATTTTCATCACGAGAGTGTGATTTCAAATCACCTCTGCTACATATGGTTTGAATGTTCTAACCCCAGCAGTTCGAGGTTCTAACCCCAGTCTGCTCTAGCCCCAGCCAGTCTGCTCTAACCCCAGCCAGTCTGCTCCAACCCCAGCCAGTCTGCTCCAACCCCAGCCAGTCTGCTCCAACCCCAGCCAGTCTGCTCCAACCCCAGCCAGTCTGCTCCAACCCCAGCCAGTCTGCTCCAACCCCAGCCAGTCTGCTCCAACCCCCAGCCAGTCTGCTCCAACCCCAGCCAGTCTGCTCCAACCCCAGCCAGTCTGCTCCAACCCCAGCCAGTCTGCTCCAACCCCAGCCAGTCTGCTCCAACCCCAGCCAGTCTGCTCTAACTCCAGTCTGCTCTAACCCCAGCCAGTCTGCTCTAACTCCAGTCTGCTCTAACCCCAGCCAGTCTGCTCTAACTCCAGTCTGCTCTAACCCCAGCCAGTCTGCTCTAACTCCAGTCTGCTCTAACCCCAGCCAGTCTGCTCTAACTCCAGTCTGCTCTAACCCCAGCCAGTCTGCTCTAACCCCAGCCAGTCTGCTCTAACTCCAGTCTGCTCTAACCCCAGTCTGCTCTAACCCCAGCCAGTCTGTTCTAACCCCAGCCTGCTCTAACCCCAGCCAGTCTGCTCTAACCCCAGCCAGTCTGCTCTAACCCCAGCCAGTCTGCTCTAACTCCAGTCTGCTCTAACCCCAGCCAGTCTGCTCTAACTCCAGTCTGCTCTAACCCCAGCCAGTCTGCTCTAACTCCAGTCTCCTCTAACCCCAGCCAGTCTGCTCTAACCCCAGCCAGTCTGCTCTAACCCCAGCCAGTCTGCTCTAACCCCAGCCAGTCTGCTCTAGCCCCAGCCAGTCTGCTCTAACCCCAGCCAGTCTGCTCTAACCCCAGCCAGTCTGCTCTAACCCCAGTCTGCTCTAACCCCAGCCAGTCTGCTCTAACCCCAGCCAATCTGCTCTAGCCCCAGCCAGTCTGCTCTAACCCCAGCCAGTCTGCTCTAGCCCCAGCCAGTCTGCTCTAACCCCCAGCCAGTCTGCTCTAACCCCAGCCAGTCTGCTCTAACCCCAGCCAGTCTGCTCTAGCCCCAGCCAGTCTGCTCTAACCCCAGCCAGTCTGCTCTAACCCCAGCCAGTCTGCTCTAACCCCAGCCAGTCTGCTCTAACTCCAGTCTGCTCTAACTCCAGTCAGTCTGCTCTAACCCCAGCCAGTCTGCTCTAACTCCAGTCTCCTCTAACCCCAGCCAGTCTGCTCTAACTCCAGTCTGCTCTAACCCCAGCCAGTCTGCTCTAACCCCAGCCAGTCTGCTCTAACTCCAGTCTGCTCTAACCCCAGTCTGCTCTAACCCCAGCCAGTCTGCTCTAACTCCAGTCTGCTCTAACCCCAGCCAGTCTGCTCTAACTCCAGTCTGCTCTAACCCCAGTCTGCTCTAACCCCAGCCAGTCTGCTCTAACCCCAGCCAGTCTGCTCTAACCCCAGCCAGTCTGCTCTAACTCCAGTCTCCTCTAACCCCAGCCAGTCTGCTCTAACCCCAGCCAGTCTGCTCTAACTCCAGTCTCCTCTAACCCCAGCCAGTCTGCTCTAACTCCAGTCTGCTCTAACCCCAGCCAGTCTGCTCTAACTCCAGTCTGCTCTAACCCCAGCCAGTCTGCTCTAACTCCAGTCTGCTCTAACCCCAGCCAGTCTGCTCTAACTCCAGTCTGCTCTAACCCCAGCCAGTCTGCTCTAACTCCAGTCTCCTCTAACCCCAGCCAGTCTGCTCTAACCCCAGCCAGTCTGCTCTAACCCCAGCCTGCTCTAACCCCAGCCAGTCTGCTCTAACCCCAGCCAGTCTGCTCTAACTCCAGTCTGCTCTAACCCCAGCCAGTCTGCTCTAACTCCAGTCTGCTCTAACCCCAGCCAGTCTGCTCTAACTCCAGTCTGCTCTAACCCCAGCCAGTCTGCTCTAACTCCAGTCTGCTCTAACCCCAGCCAGTCTGCTCTAACCCCAGTCTGCTCTAACCCCAGCCAGTCTGCTCTAACTCCAGTCTGCTCTAACCCCAGCCAGTCTGCTCTAACCCCAGCCAGTCTGCTCTAACCCCAGCCAGTCTGCTCTAGCCCCAGTCTGCTCTAGCCCCAGTCTGCTCTAACCCCAGCCAGTCTGCTCTAACCCCAGCCAGTCTGCTCTAGCCCCAGCCAGTCTGCTCTAACCCCAGCCAGTCTGCTCTAACCCCAGCCAGTCTGCTCTAGCCCCAGCCAGTCTGCTCTAGCCCCAGCCAGTCTGCTCTAACCCCAGCCAGTCTGCTCTAACCCCAGCCAGTCTGCTCTAACCCCAGCCAGTCTGCTCTAACCCCAGCCAGTCTGCTCTAACCCCAGCCAGTCTGCTCTAACCCCAGCCAGTCTGCTCTAACCCCAGCCAGTCTGCTCTAACCCCAGCCAGTCTGCTCTAACCCCAGCCAGTCTGCTCTAACTCCAGTCTGCTCTAGCCCCAGCCAGTCTGCTCTAACCCCAGCCAGTCTGCTCTAACCCCAGCCAGTCTGCTCTAACTCCAGTCTGCTCTAACCCCAGCCAGTCTGCTCTAACCCCAGCCAGTCTGCTCTAACTCCAGTCTGCTCTAACCCCAGCCAGTCTGCTCCAACCCCAGCCAGTCTGCTCTAACCCCAGCCAGTCTGCTCTAACTCCAGTCTGCTCTAACCCCAGCCAGTCTGCTCTAACCCCAGCCAGTCTGCTCTAACCCCAGCCAGTCTGCTCTAACCCCAGCCAGTCTGCTCTAACCCCAGCCAGTCTGCTCTAACTCCAGTCTGCTCTAGCCCCAGCCAGTCTGCTCTAACTCCAGTCTGCTCTAGCCCCAGCCAGTCTGCTCTAACCCCAGCCAGTCTGCTCTAACCCCAGCCAGTCTGCTCTAACTCCAGTCTGCTCTAACCCCAGCCAGTCTGCTCTAACCCCAGCCAGTCTGCTCTAACTCCAGTCTGCTCTAACCCCAGCCAGTCTGCTCCAACCCCAGCCAGTCTGCTCTAACCCCAGCCAGTCTGCTCTAACTCCAGTCTGCTCTAACCCCAGCCAGTCTGCTCTAACCCCAGCCAGTCTGCTCTAGCCCCAGCCAGTCTGCTCTAACCCCAGCCAGTCTGCTCTAACCCCAGCCAGTCTGCTCTAGCCCCAGCCAGTCTGCTCTAGCCCCAGCCAGTCTGCTCTAACCCCAGCCAGTCTGCTCTAACTCCAGTCTGCTCTAGCCCCAGCCAGTCTGCTCTAGCCCCAGCCAGTCTGCTCTAACCCCAGCCAGTCTGCTCTAACCCCAGCCAGTCTGCTCTAACTCCAGTCTGCTCTAACCCCAGCCAGTCTGCTCTAACCCCAGCCAGTCTGCTCTAACCCCAGCCAGTCTGCTCTAACTCCAGTCTGCTCTAACCCCAGCCAGTCTGCTCTAACCCCAGCCAGTCTGCTCTAACTCCAGTCTGCTCTAACCCCAGCCAGTCTGCTCCAACCCCAGCCAGTCTGCTCTAACCCCAGCCAGTCTGCTCTAACTCCAGTCTGCTCTAGCCCCAGCCAGTCTGCTCTAACTCCAGTCTGCTCTAACCCCAGCCAGTCTGCTCTAACTCCAGTCTGCTCTAACCCCAGCCAGTCTGCTCTAACCCCAGCCAGTCTGCTCTAACCCCAGCCAGTCTGCTCTAACTCCAGTCTGCTCTAACCCCAGCCAGTCTGCTCTAACTCCAGTCTGCTCTAACCCCAGCCAGTCTGCTCTAACTCCAGTCTGCTCTAACCCCAGCCAGTCTGCTCTAACTCCAGTCTGCTCTAACCCCAGCCAGTCTGCTCTAACCCCAGCCAGTCTGCTCTAACCCCAGCCTGCTCTAGCCCCAGCCAGTCTGCTCTAACCCCAGCCAGTCTGCTCTAACCCCAGCCAGTCTGCTCTAACTCCAGTCTGCTCTAACCCCAGCCAGTCTGCTCTAACCCCAGCCAGTCTGCTCTAACTCCAGTCTGCTCTAACCCCAGCCAGTCTGCTCTAACCCCAGCCAGTCTGCTCTAACTCCAGTCTGCTCTAACCCCAGCCAGTCTGCTCTAACCCCAGCCAGTCTGCTCTAACCCCAGCCAGTCTGCTCTAACCCCAGCCAGTCTGCTCTAACTCCAGTCTGCTCTAGCCCCAGCCAGTCTGCTCTAACTCCAGTCTGCTCTAGCCCCAGTCTGCTCTAACCCCAGCCAGTCTGCTCTAACTCCAGTCTGCTCTAACCCCAGCCAGTCTGCTCTAACCCCAGCCAGTCTGCTCTAACTCCAGTCTGCTCTAGCCCCAGCCAGTCTGCTCTAGCCCCAGCCAGTCTGCTCTAACCCCAGCCAGTCTGCTCTAACCCCAGCCAGTCTGCTCTAACTCCAGTCTGCTCTAGCCCCAGCCAGTCTGCTCTAACTCCAGTCTGCTCTAACCCCAGCCAGTCTGCTCTAACCCCAGCCAGTCTGCTCTAACCCCAGCCAGTCTGCTCTAACCCCAGCCAGTCTGCTCTAACTCCAGTCTGCTCTAACTCCAGTCTGCTCTAACCCCAGCCAGTCTGCTCTAACCCCAGCCAGTCTGCTCTAACCCCAGCCAGTCTGCTCTAACCCCAGCCAGTCTGCTCTAACCCCAGCCAGTCTGCTCTAACCCCAGCCAGTCTGCTCTAACCCCAGCCAGTCTGCTCTAACCCCAGCCTGCTCTAACCCCAGCCAGTCTGCTCTAACCCCAGCCTGCTCTAACCCCAGCCAGTCTGCTCTAACCCCAGCCAGTCTGCTCTAGCCCCAGTCTGCTCTAACCCCAGCCTGCTCTAACCCCAGCCAGTCTGCTCTAACCCCAGCCTGCTCTAGCCCCAGCCAGTCTGCTCTAACCCCAGCCAGTCTGCTCTAACCCCAGCCAGTCTGCTCTAACCCCAGCCAGTCTGCTCTAACTCCAGTCTGCTCTAACCCCAGCCAGTCTGCTCTAGCCCCAGCCAGTCTGCTCTAACCCCAGCCAGTCTGCTCTAACTCCAGTCTGCTCTAACCCCAGCCAGTCTGCTCTAACCTCAGCCAGTCTGCTCTAACTCCAGTCTGCTCTAACCCCAGCCAGTCTGCTCTAACCCCAGCCAGTCTGCTCTAACTCCAGTCTGCTCCAACCCCAGCCAGTCTGCTCTAACCCCAGCCAGTCTGCTCTAACTCCAGTCTGCTCCAACCCCAGCCAGTCTGCTCTAACCCCAGCCAGTCTGCTCTAACCCCAGCCAGTCTCCTCTAACTCCAGTCTGCTCCAACCCCAGCCAGTCTGCTCTAACCCCAGCCAGTCTGCTCTAACCCCCAGCCAGTCTGCTCTAACTCCAGTCTGCTCCAACCCCAGCCAGTCTGCTCTAACCCCAGCCAGTCTGCTCTAACCCCAGCCAGTCTCCTCTAACTCCAGTCTGCTCCAACCCCAGCCAGTCTGCTCTAACCCCAGCCAGTCTGCTCTAACCCCAGCCAGTCTGCTCTAACTCCAGTCTGCTCCAACCCCAGCCAGTCTGCTCTAACCCCAGCCAGTCTGCTCTAACTCCAGTCTGCTCCAACCCCAGCCAGTCTGCTCTAACCCCAGCCAGTCTGCTCTAACCCCAGCCAGTCTGCTCTAACCCCAGCCAGTCTGCTCTAACCCCAGCCAGTCTGCTCTAACCCCAGTCAGTCTGCTCTAACCCCAGCCAGTCTGCTCTAACCCCAGCCTGCTCTAACCCCAGCCAGTCTGTCATGAGGTCAGTAATTCCAGTCAGACTAATGAGGTGTATTGTTTCTGTAGTGTGGAAATAGAAACAGCAGTCTCTCTCTCTCTCTCTCTCTCTCTCTCTCTCTCTCTCTCTCTCTCTCTCTCTCTCTCTCTCTCTCTCTCTCTCTCTCGAAGAGCCTAATTATAGACACACTGTGTAGCACAGAACAGGGTAGAGTAGCGGATGTTGTCCTAGAAAGACATGCAGCAGCTGTCCTGGGATGGGATGGGAAACCTGGGTCCTATTCATTAGGCACCGAATGGAAGAAACAGACTGTAACAGGGAGGGACTACCTCAACTTGTCTAATAAGAAACGCTTTCTGTTGCAAAAATGTTTTGCTACGGTGTGCACTAATGAATATGACCCTGTTCTATTTCTCCCCTCCCCTCCCCTCAACAATAGCAGGTAGAGTAGTGTTGACAGTGTTGACAGTGTTGACAGAGTGTACTGTACCGTAGAGAGGAAGGGGCTGTCCACACTGACATGTCTCACTGCTCCCTACCTTTGTGTTCATGTCCTGTTCTGCATAAAGACCTGTGTGTGTCCATGCAGTCACAGTACACCACATCATTGTGAACAACTAAAGGCCAGCCTTACAAACACACACATGGTCTTAGGGAGTGTTGATTATGACAGAGAAATTACAGGGTTATCAATATTAAAACACTGCAGTTGTCTTGGTGCAATGATGTCTGTGGTGACAGAAGATACAAGAGAGGCTGATTGTATGAACTGTGTTTGGCAATGTTGAAGGACAGTGTTCTGTTCTCCTCCAGAACCATAGAGATGCACTATAATACTGTTGTTGTATTACATTCTGTCCTCAGAGCACTGTGCTTCCTGAAGCTGGATATGTTTGCTGAAGCCAAGCAGGACTGTGACTCCGCCCTGAGGCTGGAGCCAGCCAATAAGAAGGCCTTCTACAGGCGGGCCCTGGCCCATAAAGGCCTGAAGGTGAGGGACAGGGTTCAGGGATTCACAGGACCTGTTAGTGGGTTTGGCCGCTAATCTCGGTTGACTACTTTGTAGACAGGCATTAAAACGGGTGACTACCTGATCTCTTCCTCTGTGTATGTGTGTGTGTGTGCGTGTGTGTGTGTGTGTGTGTGTGTGTGTGTGTGTGTGCATGCGTATATGTGTGTGTGTGTGTGTGTGTGTGTGCGTATATGTGTGTGTGTGTGTGTGTGTGTGCGTGCGTATATGTGTGTGTGTGTGTGTGTGTGTGTGCGTGCGTATATGTGTGTGTGTGTGTGTATATGTATGTGTGTGTGTGTGACTGTGCGTCCGTCTCCAGGACTACCTGGCGTGCAGCTCTGACCTGCAGGAGGTGTTACAGCAGGATCCCAAGGTAGCGGAGGCTGAGGAGGAGCTGGAGGAGGTGTTACAGCAGGATCCCAAGGTAGCGGAGGCTGAGAAGGAGCTGGAGGAGGTGTTACAGCAGGATCCCAACGTAGCGGAGGCTGAGGAGGAGCTGGAGGAGGTGTTACAGCAGGATCCCAAGGTAGCGGAGGCTGAGGAGGAGCTGGAGGAGGTGTTACAGCAGGATCCCAAGGTAGCGGAGGCTGAGGAGGAGCTGGAGGAGGTGTTACAGCAGGATCCCAAGGTAGCGGAGGCTGAGGAGGAGCTGGAGGAGGTGTTGCAGCAGGATCCCAAGGTAGCGGAGGCTGAGGAGGAGCTGGAGGAGGTGTTACAGCAGGATCCCAACGTGGCGGAGGCTGAGGAGGAGCTGGAGGAGGTGTTACAGCAGGATCCCAAGGTAGCGGAGGCTGAGGAGGAGCTGGAGGAGGTGTTACAGCAGGATCCCAAGGTAGCGGAGGCTGAGGAGGAGCTGGAGGAGGTGTTACAGCAGGATCCCAACGTGGCGGAGGCTGAGGAGGAGCTGGAGGAGGTGTTACAGCAGGATCCCAAGGTAGCGGAGGCTGAGGAGGAGCTGGAGGAGGTGTTACAGCAGGATCCCAAGGTAGCGGAGGCTGAGGAGGAGCTGGAGGAGGTGTTACAGCAGGATCCCAACGTAGCGGAGGCTGAGGAGGAGCTGGAGGAGGTCACGCTGCTGCTCAGACAGAGTCTGGCCCAGGGATCACCTAGCAACCCCAGGAGGACTGGACCTATCACTGAGGTACACTACCAAACCCATCACTGGAGGAGGACTCTACAGGATGTAGATACAACAAAGACCAAGCAGAAAACACAATGAAAGTGGAGTCAGAAAAAAATATATATGAGAAAGAAATGTAATTATGGTAAGGACATAGCTAATGTAATTAGGGGCCACAAAGTGATGTCTAGATGGTCACAAGCTGTCTACCTGTCCTCCGTCAGGTTGAGGGTACCGAGGAGGAAGACTGGCAGGCTGCAGAGCCAGACAGGACCAAAGCAGCAGAAACAGAGACAGAAGAACCATCAACCCCAGCCCCACCAGAGAACCACTGTAGAGGAGGAGGAGGAGGAGGAGGAGGAGGAAGAGGAGAGGAGGAGGCAATAACCATCAACCCCAGCCCCACCAGAGAACCACTGTAGAGGAGGAGGAGGAGGAGGAGGAAGAGGAGAGGAGGCAATAACCATCAACCCCAGCCCCACCAGAGAACCACTGTAGAGGAGGAGGAGGAGGAGGAGGAGGAGGAAGAGGAGAGGAGGAGGCAATAACCATCAACCCCAGCCCCACCAGAGAACCACTGTAGAGGAGGAGGAGGAGGAGGAGGAAGAGGAGAGGAGGAGGCAAGAACCATCAACCCCAGCCCCACCAGATAACCACTGTAGAGGAGGAGGAGGAGGAGGAGGAAGAAGAGGAGAGGAGGAGGCAATAACCATCAACCTCCAGCCCTCTAACTCCTATGAGTTCTACCAGTCCCTGAACGCAGCGCGGGCCCAGTCCAACCTCCCAGCCTGTGCTGAGCTGCAGAGCTGTGTTCCCCCTGAGACTCTGCCTGTCTACCTCAGTAACCAGCCATGCAGGCCCTGGACACAGCTCCTACAGAAGGACCCCAACTTAGTCTACCAGCACCTCACCCGCCTACATACTGCTGACAGGTTCTCGGTGAGATCTAGGGCCAAACTAACCACGATGCACCAACATCGCGCTGCACTTGCCTGTTAAAAGTAATCTATACGAATGTGATCTTGGTGAACGTCTGGAAAATTGCCTTGACTTGTAAAGTGCAGTGCGATGTTGGGGCATCGTGGTTTATTTGAATCCCGTAATTAATGTATTTTTCATTCGTTCAGTGTTTTGGATATTCTTTTAGCTAAACTAGACAACAGTCTCTCTGTGCTGCAGGTAGTAGGACTGACGCTGCTGTTGTGACCCCTGTGTGTCTCTCGTGTTGCATTGTTTATTGATACTAATCATGGGAAACAGCATTAGAGTGTTCAATGGAACAGTTTGGTACATTTTTTAAGGCCACTGTGTGTCTGTATGTTTGTACAGGTAGTTGGGACGCTGTGTTAACCCGTCTCTGTGTATTAACAGGTAGTTGGGACGCTGTGTTAACCCGTCTCTGTGTATTAACAGGTAGTTGGGACGCTGTGTTAACCCGTCTCTGTGTATTAACAGGTAGTTGTGATGCGGTGTTAACCCGTCTCTGTGTATTAACAGGTAGTTGGGACGCTGTGTTAACCCGTCTCTGTGTATTAACAGGTAGTTGGGACGCTGTGTTAACCCGTCTCTGTGTATTAACAGGTAGTTGGGACGCTGTGTTAACCCGTCTCTGTGTATTAACAGGTAGTTGTGACGCTGCGTTAACCCGTCTCTGTGTATTAACAGGTAGTTGGGACGCTGTGTTAACCCGTCTCTGTGTATTAACAGGTAGTTGGGACGCTGTGTTAACCCGTCTCTGTGTATTAACAGGTAGTTGGGACGCTGTGTTAACCCGTCTCTGTGTATTAACAGGTAGTTGTGATGCTGTGTTAACCCGTCTCTGTGTATTAACAGGTAGTTGGGACGCTGTGTTAACCCGTCTCTGTGTATTAACAGGTAGTTGTGATGCTGTGTTAACCCGTCTCTGTGTATTAACAGGTAGATGGGACGCTGTGTTAACCCGTCTCTGTGTATTAACAGGTAGTTGGGACGCTGTGTTAACCCGTCTCTGTGTATTAACAGGTAGTTGGGACGCTGTGTTAACCCGTCTCTGTGTATTAACAGGTAGTTGTGACGCTGTGTTAACCCGTCTCTGTGTATTAACAGGTAGTTGGGACGCTGTGTTAACCCGTCTCTGTGTATTAACAGGTAGTTGGGACGCTGTGTTAACCCGTCTCTGTGTATTAACAGGTAGTTGTGACGCTGTGTTAACCCGTCTCTGTGTATTAACAGGTAGTTGTGACGCTGTGTTAACCCGTCTCTGTGTATTAACAGGTAGTTGTGACGCTGTGTTAACCCGTCTCTGTGTATTAACAGGTAGTTGTGACGCTGTGTTAACCCGTCTCTGTATTAACAGGTAGTTGTGACGCTGTGTTAACCCGTCTCTGTGTATTAACAGGTAGTTGGGACGCTGTGTTAACCCGTCTCTGTGTATTAACAGGTAGTTGGGACGCTGTGTTAACCCGTCTCTGTGTATTAACAGGTAGTTGGGACGCTGTGTTAACCCGTCTCTGTGTATTAACAGGTAGTTGGGACGCTGTGTTAACCCGTCTCTGTGTATTAACAGGTAGTTGGGACGCTGTGTTAACCCGTCTCTGTGTATTAACAGGTAGTTGGGACGCTGTGTTAACCCGTCTCTGTGTATTAACAGGTAGTTGGGACGCTGTGTTAACCCGTCTCTGTGTATTAACAGGTAGTTGGGACGCTGTGTTAACCCGTCTCTGTGTATTAACAGGTAGTTGGGACGCTGTGTTAACCCGTCTCTGTGTATTAACAGGTAGTTGGGACGCTGTGTTAACCCGTCTCTGTGTATTAACAGGTAGTTGTGACGCTGTGTTAACCCGTCTCTGTGTATTAACAGGTAGTTGGGACGCTGTGTTAACCCGTCTCTGTGTATTAACAGGTAGTTGGGACGCTGTGTTAACCCGTCTCTGTGTATTAACAGGTAGTTGGGACGCGGTGTTAACCCGTCTCTGTGTATTAACAGGTAGTTGGGACGCTGTGTTAACCCCGTCTCTGTGTATTAACAGGTAGTTGGGACGCTGTGTTAACCCCGTCTCTGTGTATTAACAGGTAGTTGGGACGCTGTGTTAACCCGTCTCTGTGTATTAACAGGTAGTTGTGACGCTGTGTTAACCCGTCTCTGTGTATTAACAGGTAGTTGGGACGCTGTGTTAACCCGTCTCTGTGTATTAACAGGTAGTTGGGACGCTGTGTTAACCCCGTCTCTGTGTATTAACAGGTAGTTGTGACGCTGTGTTAACCCGTCTCTGTGTATTAACAGGTAGTTGGGACGCTGTGTTAACCCGTCTCTGTGTATTAACAGGTAGTTGTGATGCTGTGTTAACCCGTCTCTGTGTATTAACAGGTAGTTGGGACGCTGTGTTAACCCGTCTCTGTGTATTAACAGGTAGTTGTGATGCTGTGTTAACCCGTCTCTGTGTATTAACAGGTAGTTGTGACGCTGTGTTAACCCGTCTCTGTGTATTAACAGGTAGTTGTGATGCTGTGTTAACCCGTCTCTGTGTATTAACAGGTAGTTGTGACGCTGTGTTAACCCGTCTCTGTGTATTAACAGGTAGTTGGGACGTGGTGTTAACCCGTCTCTGTGTATTAACAGGTAGTTGTGACGCGGTGTTAACCCGTCTCTGTGTATTAACAGGTAGTTGGGACGCTGTGTTAACCCGTCTCTGTGTATTAACAGGTAGTTGGGACGCTGTGTTAACCCGTCTCTGTGTATTAACAGGTAGTTGGGACGCTGTGTTAACCCGTCTCTGTGTATTAACAGGTAGTTGGGACGCTGCGTTAACCCGTCTCTGTGTATTAACAGGTAGTTGGGGCCTACGTTAACCCGTCTCTGTGTATTAACAGGTAGTTGGGACGCTGCGTTAACCCGTCTCTGTGTATTAACAGGTAGTTGGGACGCTGTGTTAACCCGTCTCTGTGTATTAACAGGTAGTTGTGATGCTGTGTTAACCCCGTCTCTGTGTATTAACAGGTAGTTGGGACGCTGTGTTAACCCGTCTCTGTGTATTAACAGGTAGTTGTGATGCTGTGTTAACCCGTCTCTGTGTATTAACAGGTAGATGGGACGCTGTGTTAACCCCGTCTCTGTGTATTAACAGGTAGTTGGGACCTGTGTTAACCCGTCTCTGTGTATTAACAGGTAGTTGTGATGCTGTGTTAACCCGTCTCTGTGTATTAACAGGTAGTTGGGACGCTGTGTTAACCCGTCTCTGTGTATTAACAGGTAGTTGGGACGCTGTGTTAACCCGTCTCTGTGTATTAACAGGTAGTTGGGACGCTGTGTTAACCCGTCTCTGTGTATTAACAGGTAGTTGTGACGCTGTGTTAACCCGTCTCTGTGTATTAACAGGTAGTTGTGACGCTATGTTAACCCGTCTCTGTGTATTAACAGGTAGTTGTGACGCTGTGTTAACCCGTCTCTGTGTATTAACAGGTAGTTGTGACGCTGTGTTAACCCGTCTCTGTATTAACAGGTAGTTGTGACGCTGTGTTAACCCGTCTCTGTATTAACAGGTAGTTGTGACGCTGTGTTAACCCGTCTCTGTGTATTAACAGGTAGTTGGGACGCTGTGTTAACCCGTCTCTGTGTATTAACAGGTAGTTGGGACGCTGTGTTAACCCGTCTCTGTGTATTAACAGGTAGTTGGGACGCTGTGTTAACCCGTCTCTGTGTATTAACAGGTAGTTGTGACGCTGTGTTAACCCCGTCTCTGTGTATTAACAGGTAGTTGGGACGCTGTGTTAACCCGTCTCTGTGTATTAACAGGTAGTTGGGACGCTGTGTTAACCCGTCTCTGTGTATTAACAGGTAGTTGGGACGCTGTGTTAACCCGTCTCTGTGTATTAACAGGTAGTTGGGACGCTGTGTTAACCCGTCTCTGTGTATTAACAGGTAGTTGGGGACGCTGTGTTAACCCGTCTCTGTGTATTAACAGGTAGTTGGGACGCTGTGTTAACCCGTCTCTGTGTATTAACAGGTAGTTGTGACGCGGTGTTAACCCGTCTCTGTGTATTAACAGGTAGTTGGGACCAGGGACGGCTTGTTCAATAGGGCGATATGGGCGACGCACTGCCAAACGGGAAAAGGAAGGGATTTTTTTTCTAATCAATTATAAAAATATAAAAATAAAAAAAAAAATTATAATTTTTTTTTATAAATTTATAAAAAATTATATCACGGCAACAGCAGTTATCAGTGTTCACGTCTGATCTGCCAGCCACTAAATGTCAAATCAGGCTAAAGTCGTGCTTCAAATGGCCCCGCCCGTTTTTGGGCGATTTCAGTCAGGTTGAAAATCGCCCAGAAGTCTCTCATAGCCTGTCATGTAAAATCTATTTTTTCACATTTCAAAGCTTTCAATACATTCTCTATGGGTGTCTGTGTGCATGCACTTACGCGCTTTCGTCATACGTGACGTAACGTTGAACGTAACTAAGACAATGGCGGCTATCAGCGTCTATGTTGCGACCTGCAGTGTGGCGTTATTTTATGTTTTTAATTTGTAGACTTAGTTTACAAACATTCTGCAAACATTCTGCTTTGGACTGATCTTCGGTTTTGGACTGATCTTGTTGATCGTGTACATACCCCGCTCGAACGGACTAAATAATGAAAACGCTGCTGGCAGAGAGGTGGGCCGGCCACCTTCACCCTGGTCAGAGCGGACCGCGATCCTGGTAAGAGAGCGACTGTACCCCGACATTGAACTGCTTTCTGTGTCATTGAACCTTACTATTGTTGATAAAACAAGTTTACTGGAAGAACGGAGAAAAAAGTAGAGACTTTTGGACAAGGTGGATAATTGTATAATATAAGGCAGTTTATTCAGAGGTAAAGATATCTGCAATCGCGTTCACGGACCCGTTCGTCAAACTCTTAGGGAGCTATAAATCAAGCCCCATTACTTACCATATCAGATAAGAGAAATTGCTGCAGCTACATATATTTTACATCCTGGCCCTACATAGTTCACTATTTGCATCACTTACCAAAATATTACATGTGGTCATATATGCTTGGAAAGTGGAGATGCCATAGAACGTCAAAAAAGTAAACATTGCTGGAGACACATTGCGTTTGCTAGCGAAGAGATTTGTTGTGGCAAATGAACTTGGGCTGGGAATTGCCAGGAACCTCACGATAAGATATATGCATCAGCATTGCGAGTCTCATGATTCTATACGTATTGCGATTCGATACTGTGATTTTATTGCGCACCATATGTCTGTTGCAGAGGGATCAGAAAGCCATGAGAACGAGTTTTGATCAGTCATGGAAATAAAAGTGCTGAAAACAAATTGGCTCCCAATGTGAAAAAGATTGAGAACAAGCTATGAAGGAACAATAATGGTGTTTTGGTGCAGGTACAGCCAACTAGCGCTAAAATATTGCGATATTGTCAATACAGTATATCGTAAAGTATCACTATGTAACTCGATTTCTTTCACCCCAATCCCTCAAATTAACGGTAATAACTGAATTGTTTGCCCCACATTTAGCTAAGATGATTAGCTAGCCAGCTAAAATGTTTTATTTAGTTAGCAGTCGCATCTACAATAGTTTACTGTCAATAACATGTCTCCAAAAAATGACGTGGTGTCTCCAATTGTGTTGACATTTTACAATTGCAATGCGCATCCATGAGTATCCACTTTCTGTAGCTCAGCTGGTAGAGCATGGTGCTTGTAACGCCAAGGTAGTGGGTTCGATCCCCGGGACCACCCATACACAAAAATGTATGCACGCATGACTGTAAGTCGCTTTGGATAAAAGCGTCTGCTAAATGGCATATTATTATTATTATTATTATTATTATCTGAAGAGAGCCCCAAACATTGTGTGCAGACATTTTATGCAATAAATGAAGTAGGTTCAATCTAGTAGTTCTGATCTTCTGATTGGTCCTGATGAGTTGGGCGAGGTCCCCTCAGGCTACTGTCACTGTTGCATTGGCTCTGAGTCGGGTTCTCTGTCTTCAAATGTTCAGCCTAAGAGAGGGGATTTTTGTGTGTGTGTGTGTGTGTGTGTGTGTGTTTAACAGTGATGATGTGTGTGTGTGTGTGTGTGTTTTAACAGTGATGATGTGTGTGTGTGTGTGTGTTTGTGTGTGTGTGTGTCCTCAGAGCAAGAACTCGTGAGTTGGAAGAACTGAGAGGCCTATGGCGTGGGTGTTGTCCTTGGCCACCTGCTGACAAGGCTGACAAGATAGGACCCTTTTGTCCATTGTTATTGGATAGGAACATAACTTATAACCAGCTCCTGACCTAAATAGATCTTAGCACAACATTTTACTCAACATATCATATTCCATATTCACTATAACAAATATATTTACTACGACATTAGCAAGAACCGCCACATCCTCAGCCGGCTAATCCAGTGTGTGAAGTTTTGCGGAGTGTTTGAGTTAGCTTTGCGAGGCAAAGATGAAACTGAGGGCTCCACCAACCCTGGTAAGCCAACACTTTTGAGATCAGTCAATAAATGCTTCTGGTATTGACTTATATGCTGCCCCTGTCTTCATGTTGTTGCTGGACATATCTTTTTTTAAATGTGTGTAGGTCACCTAAATCATCAGAAAAATTGCCCCTCCTGAGAATTTTTTCAGGAGCCGCCACTGGTTGGGACGCTGTGTTAACCCGTCTCTGTGTATTAACAGGTAGTTGGGACGCTGTGTTAACCCGTCTCTGTGTATTAACAGGTAGTTGTGACGCTGCGTTAACCCGTCTCTGTGTATTAACAGGTAGTTGGGACGCTGCGTTAACCCGTCTCTGTGTATTAACAGGTAGTTGGGACGCTGTGTTAACCCGTCTCTGTGTATTAACAGGTAGTTGGGACGCTGTGTTAACCCGTCTCTGTGTATTAACAGGTAGTTGTGATGCTGTGTTAACCCGTCTCTGTGTATTAACAGGTAGTTGGGACGCTGTGTTAACCCGTCTCTGTGTATTAACAGGTAGTTGTGATGCTGTGTTAACCCGTCTCTGTTTATTAACAGGTAGTTGGGACGCTGTGTTAACCCGTCTCTGTGTATTAACAGGTAGTTGGGACGCTGTGTTAACCCGTCTTTGTGTATTAACAGGTAGTTGTGACGCGGTGTTAACCCGTCTCTGTGTATTAACAGGTAGTTGGGACGCTGTGTTAACCCGTCTCTGTGTATTAACAGGTAGTTGGGACGCTGTGTTAACCCGTCTCTGTGTATTAACAGGTAGTTGGGACACTGTGTTAACCCGTCTCTGTGTATTAACAGGTAGTTGGGACGCTGTGTTAACCCGTCTCTGTGTATTAACAGGTAGTTGGGACGCTGTGTTAACCCGTCTCTGTGTATTAACAGGTAGTTGGGACGCTGTGTTAACCCGTCTCTGTGTATTAACAGGTAGTTGTGACGCTGTGTTAACCCGTCTCTCGTGTATTAACAGGTAGTTGTGACGCTGTGTTAACCCGTCTCTGTGTATTAACAGGTAGTTGTGACGCTGTGTTAACCCGTCTCTGTGTATTAACAGGTAGTTGTGACGCTGTGTTAACCCGTCTCTGTAATAACAGGTAGTTGTGACGCTGTGTTAACCCGTCTCTGTGTATTAACAGGTAGTTGTGACGCTGTGTTAACCCGTCTCTGTGTATTAACAGGTAGTTGGGACGCTGTGTTAACCCGTCTCTGTGTATTAACCCGTCTCTGTGTATTAACAGGTAGTTGGGACGCTGTGTTAACCCGTCTCTGTGTATTAACAGGTAGTTGTGACGCTGTGTTAACCCGTCTCTGTGTATTAACAGGTAGTTGGGACGCTGTGTTAACCCGTCTCTGTGTATTAACAGGTAGTTGTGATGCTGTGTTAACCCGTCTCTGTGTATTAACAGGTAGTTGGGACGCTGTGTTAACCCGTCTCTGTGTATTAACAGGTAGTTGTGATGCTGTGTTAACCCCGTCTCTGTGTATTAACAGGTAGTTGGGACGCTGTGTTAACCCGTCTCTGTGTATTAACAGGTAGTTGGGACGCTGTGTTAACCCGTCTCTGTGTATTAACAGGTAGTTGTGACGCGGTGTTAACCCGTCTCTGTGTATTAACAGGTAGTTGGGACGCTGTGTTAACCCGTCTCTGTGTATTAACAGGTAGTTGGGACGCTGTGTTAACCCGTCTCTGTGTATTAACAGGTAGTTGGGACACTGTGTTAACCCGTCTCTGTGTATTAACAGGTAGTTGTGACGCTGTGTTAACCCGTCTCTGTGTATTAACAGGTAGTTGGGACGCTGTGTTAACCCGTCTCTGTGTATTAACAGGTAGTTGGGACGCTGTGTTAACCCGTCTCTGTGTATTAACAGGTAGTTGTGACGCTGTGTTAACCCGTCTCTGTGTATTAACAGGTAGTTGTGACACTGTGTTAACCCGTCTCTGTGTATTAACAGGTAGTTGTGACGCTGTGTTAACCCGTCTCTGTGTATTAACAGGTAGTTGTGACGCTGTGTTAACCCGTCTCTGTAATAACAGGTAGTTGTGACGCTGTGTTAACCCGTCTCTGTGTATTAACAGGTAGTTGTGACGCTGTGTTAACCCGTCTCTGTGTATTAACAGGTAGTTGGGACGCTGTGTTAACCCGTCTCTGTGTATTAACAGGTAGTTGGGACGCTGTGTTAACCCGTCTCTGTGTATTAACAGGTAGTTGGGACGCTGTGTTAACCCGTCTCTGTGTATTAACAGGTAGTTGTGACGCTGTGTTAACCCGTCTCTGTGTATTAACAGGTAGTTGGGACGCTGTGTTAACCCGTCTCTGTGTATTAACAGGTAGTTGTGATGCTGTGTTAACCCGTCTCTGTGTATTAACAGGTAGTTGGGACGCTGTGTTAACCCGTCTCTGTGTATTAACAGGTAGTTGTGATGCTGTGTTAACCCGTCTCTGTGTATTAACAGGTAGTTGTGACGCTGTGTTAACCCGTCTCTGTGTATTAACAGGTAGTTGTGATGCTGTGTTAACCCGTCTCTGTGTATTAACAGGTAGTTGTGACGCTGTGTTAACCCGTCTCTGTGTATTAACAGGTAGTTGGGACGTGGTGTTAACCCGTCTCTGTGTATTAACAGGTAGTTGTGACGCGGTGTTAACCCGTCTCTGTGTATTAACAGGTAGTTGGGACGCTGTGTTAACCCGTCTCTGTGTATTAACAGGTAGTTGGGACGCTGTGTTAACCCGTCTCTGTGTATTAACAGGTAGTTGTGACGCTGTGTTAAGCCGTCTCTGTGTATTAACAGGTAGTTGTGATGCTGTGTTAACCCGTCTCTGTGTATTAACAGGTAGTTGGGACGCTGTGTTAACCCGTCTCTGTGTATTAACAGGTAGTTGTGATGCTGTGTTAACCCGTCTCTGTGTATTAACAGGTAGTTGGGACGCTGTGTTAACCCGTCTCTGTGTATTAACAGGTAGTTGGGACGCTGTGTTAACCCGTCTCTGTGTATTAACAGATAGTTGTGACGCGGTGTTAACCCGTCTCTGTGTATTAACAGGTAGTTGTGACGCTGTGTTAACCCGTCTCTGTGTATTATCAGGTAGTTGGGACGCTGTGTTAACCCGTCTCTGTGTATTAACAGGTAGTTGTGACGCTGTGTTAACCCGTCTCTGTGTATTAACAGGTAGTTGGGACGCTGTGTTAACCCGTCTCTGTGTATTAACAGGTAGTTGTGACGCTGTGTTAACCCGTCTCTGTGTATTAACAGGTAGTTGGGACGCTGTGTTAACCCGTCTCTGTGTATTAACAGGTAGTTGGGACGCTGTGTTAACCCGTCTCTGTGTATTAACAGGTAGTTGTGATGCTGTGTTAACCCCGTCTCTGTGTATTAACAGGTAGTTGGGACGCTGTGTTAACCCGTCTCTGTGTATTAACAGGTAGTTGTGATGCTGTGTTAACCCGTCTCTGTGTATTAACAGGTAAGTTGTGACGCTGTGTTAACCCGTCTCTGTGTATTAACAGGTAGTTGGGACGCTGTGTTAACCCGTCTCTGTGTATTAACAGGTAGTTGTGACGCGGTGTTAACCCGTCTCTGTGTATTAACAGGTAGTTGGGACGCTGTGTTAACCCGTCTCTGTGTATTAACAGGTAGTTGTGACGCGGTGTTAACCCGTCTCTGTGTATTAACAGGTAGTTGGGACGCTGTGTTAACCCGTCTCTGTGTATTAACAGGTAGTTGGGACGCTGTGTTAACCCGTCTCTGTGTATTAACAGGTAGTTGGGACGCTGTGTTAACCCTGTCTCTGTGTATTAACAGGTAGTTGGGACGCTGTGTTAACCCGTCTCTGTGTATTAACAGGTAGTTGGGACGCTGTGTTAAGTCTCTGTGTATTAACAGGTAGTTGGGACGCTGTGTTAACCCGTCTCTGTGTATTAACAGGTAGTTGGGACGCTGTGTTAACCCCGTCTCTGTGTATTAACAGGTAGTTGTGACGCTGCGTTAACCCGTCTCTGTGTATTAACAGGTAGTTGGGACGCTGTGTTAACCCGTCTCTGTGTATTAACAGGTAGTTGGGACGCTGTGTTAACCCGTCTCTGTGTATTAACAGGTAGTTGGGACGCTGTGTTAACCCGTCTCTGTGTATTAACAGGTAGTTGTGATGCTGTATTAACCCGTCTCTGTGTATTAACAGGTAGTTGGGACGCTGTGTTAACCCGTCTCTGTGTATTAACAGGTAGTTGTGACGCTGTGTTAACCCGTCTCTGTGTATTAACAGGTAGTTGGGACGCGGTGTTAACCCGTCTCTGTGTATTAACAGGTAGTTGGGACGCTGTGTTAACCCGTCTCTGTGTATTAACAGGTAGTTGTGACGCTGTGTTAACCCGTCTCTGTGTATTAACAGGTAGTTGGGATGCTGTGTTAACCCGTCTCTGTGTATTAACAGGTAGTTGTGATGCTGTGTTAACCCGTCTCTGTGTATTAACAGGTAGTTGTGACGCTGTGTTAACCCGTCTCTGTGTATTAACAGGTAGTTGGGACGCTGTGTTAACCCGTCTCTGTGTATTAACAGGTAGTTGTGACGCTGTGTTAACCCGTCTCTGTGTATTAACAGGTAGTTGGGACGCTGTGTTAACCCGTCTCTGTGTATTAACAGGTAGTTGGGACGCTGTGTTAACCCGTCTGTGTATTAACAGGTAGTTGGGACGCTGTGTTAACCCGTCTCTGTGTATTAACAGGTAGTTGGGACGCTGTGTTAACCCGTCTCTGTGTATTAACAGGTAGTTGGGACACTGTGTTAACCCGTCTCTGTGTATTAACAGGTAGTTGTGACGCTGTGTTAACCCGTCTCTGTGTATTAACAGGTAGTTGGGATGCTGTGTTAACCCGTCTCTGTGTATTAACAGGTAGTTGGGATGCTGTGTTAACCCGTCTCTGTGTATTAACAGGTAGTTGGGACGCTGTGTTAACCCGTCTCTGTGTATTAACAGGTAGTTGTGACGCTGTTAGAGAAGAGTGAACGTGGTCAGATGACTCGGCTGTTTGACCGTCTGTCTGCTGTGGACAGCGATACCTTCAGTAAGAACGATGTGCAGAACCTGGCCAACAAGTACATCTGACCTCTGACCCTGTCTGGCCTGCTGGGGTCTGTCCCAAATGGCACCCTATTCCCTAGTGCACTACAGAGGGACCAGGGTGCCATTTGGGACAGTCAAAGGGCGGGTTCAACATTGCAGCCGACTTGAAATACGAGTCGAGACTGCAAATCACCTTGCATCATAAATAACTACTCAATATTATTTGTAGGTCAATCAGTCACAATTTACCCATGATACATCACGGTTTTTATGTTCTGGAACACGGCCCTTTTCTCTGTCCTGCATGACGCTTCAACATACTGGATCTATGCAACGTGGCACAACACAGCTCAGAAGCATTACGGACCCAAACCAACCTCTCATGTTCTCTTGATATAATATCATATCTCTACCTACCGTTGCTAGGTATTTCTCTCTCCAAATACCTTTTTTTACCTGGAACTGTTTTAGCGTTAGTTAGTTGACTGGCAGTAATATGTAGAAATGCTGTGAACTATTCAAGCTTTAAGAACATTGATGCATAGGTCTGATGTACAGGATATCTGCAAGCGTTCCCCTCTGGGTCCATGTGCTGCAGCCAAGTCCAGTCCCCAGGCTGCAGAACCATTCAAATCAGATAACACCCATATCAATGTGTGACTACTTTCCAGGCTACTTGACTGGCCAATAGAGGTTGAATTGTATCGGCCAGAAATAAAACGGGAAGGGCATCAATTCTAGCTAGAAGGCATGATGACTTGACTCGGCTAGCGTCGGCCCAGGGGCTATTCAGAAAACACTACAGCTTATCATCCTGAAGTTAAACTAGATTCATGCATGCTGCATATCAGAATATTAACCAAGCATAAAACAATCCATAAGCACTATTACCACTGGGGTTCAGGGAGTATTAACCATACATTCTCTGTCTAGAAATAAAATGCTATTTTGGCAGTTGCCTCAGTTCTGTGAATAACTCCACTTGTATGAAAACAATGAAGAACCAAATTGCAATGTGCACAATACTGATTATACGGTACATGCAATGTCTTTCTTTCTAGAACGATTTACAGGAGAAACATTGGTTCATTATGTTGCCTACAAAGTACTGTAACTGTGTAAAAAACATCTCTCTTTGGAAGAAATGACCAGAAGTTATGAAAATGCCCAAGCAGGCCCTTCATTTGAAAATCAAATATGGCCCAGTCAGTCAGTCAGCAGCACCCTTCCATCTGCAGTAGT
This sequence comes from Coregonus clupeaformis, assembly GCF_020615455.1. Classification (NCBI taxonomy): domain Eukaryota; kingdom Metazoa; phylum Chordata; class Actinopteri; order Salmoniformes; family Salmonidae; genus Coregonus; species Coregonus clupeaformis. The sequence continues at coordinate 37,505,949 of NC_059209.1, read as the reverse complement.
CAGCAAGCTAATGCTGTCTAACAAGCAGCGTAATGCTGTCTAACAAGCAGCGTAATGCTGTCTAACAAGCAGCGTAATGCTGTCTAACAAGCAGCGTAATGCTGTCTAACAAGCAGCGTAATGCTGTCTAACAAGCAGCGTAATGCTGTCTAACAAGCAGCCTAATGCTGTCTAACAAGCAGCCTAATGCTGTCTAACAAGCAGCGTAATGCTGTCTAACAAGCAGCCTAATGCTGTCTAACAAGCAGCCTAATGCTGTCTAACAAGCAGCGTAATGCTGTCTAACAAGCAGCGTAATGCTGTCTAACAAGCAGCGTAATGCTGTCTAACAAGCAGCGTAATGCTGTCTAACAAGCAGCCTAATGCTGTCTAGCAAGCAGCGTAATGCTGTCTAGCAAGCAGCGTAATGCTGTCTAACAAGCAGCGTAATGCTGTCTAACAAGCAGCGTAATGCTGTCTAACAAGCAGCCTAATGCTGTCTAACAAGCAGCGTAATGCTGTCTAACAAGCAGCCTAATGCTGTCTAACAAGCAGCCTAATGCTGTCTAACAAGCAGCCTAATGCTGTCTAACAAGCAGCGCTAATGCTGTCTAACAGCAGCCTAATGCTGTCTAACAAGCAGCGTAATGCTATCTAACAAGCAGCCTAATGCTGTCTAACAAGCAGCGTAATGCTGTCTAACAAGCAGCGTAATGCTGTCTAACAAGCACGCCTAATGCTGTCTAACAAGCAGCCTAATGCTGTCTAACAAGCAGCGTAATGCTGTCTAACAAGCAGCGGTAATGCTGTCTAACCAAGCAGCCTAATGCTGTTCTAACAAGCAGCCGAATGCTGTCTAACAAGCAGCCTAATGCTGTCTAACAAGCAGCCTAATGCTGTCTAACAAGCAGCCTAATGCTGTCTAACAAGCAGCCTAATGCTGTCTAACAAGCAGCCTAATGCTGTCTAACAAGCAGCGTAATGCTGTCTAACAAGCAGCCTAATGCTGTCTAACAAGCAGCCTAATGCTGTCTAACAAGCAGCGTAATGCTGTCTAACAAGCAGCCTAATGCTGTCTAACAAGCAGCGTAATGCTGTCTAACAAGCAGCCTAATGCTGTCTAACAAGCAGCCTAATGCTGTCTAACAAGCAGCCTAATGCTGTCTAACAAGCAGCCTAATGCTGTCTAACAAGCAGCCTAATGCTGTCTAACAAGCAGCCTAATGCTGTCTAACAAGCAGCCTAATGCTGTCTAACAAGCAGCCTAATGCTGTCTAACAAGCAGCCTAATGCTGTCTAACAAGCAGCCTAATGCTGTCTAACAAGCAGCCTAATGCTGTCTAACAAGCAGCCTAATGCTGTCTAACAAGCAGCCTAATGCTGTCTAACAAGCAGCCTAATGCTGTCTAACAAGCAGCCTAATGCTGTCTAACAAGCAGCGTAATGCTGTCTAACAAGCAGCCTAATGCTGTCTAACAAGCAGCCTAATGCTGTCTAACAAGCAGCCTAATGCTGTCTAACAAGCAGCCTAATGCTGTCTAACAAGCAGCCTAATGCTGTCTAACAAGCAGCCTAATGCTGTCTAACAAGCAGCCTAATGCTGTCTAACAAGCAGCCTAATGCTGTCTAACAAGCAGCCTAATGCTGTCCAACAAGCAGCCTAATGCTGTCTAACAAGCAGCCTAATGCTGTCTAACAAGCAGCCTAATGCTGTCTAACAAGCAGCCTAATGCTGTCTAACAAGCAGCCTAATGCTGTCTAACAAGCAGCCTAATGCTGTCTAACAAGCAGCCTAATGCTGTCTAACAAGCAGCCTAATGCTGTCTAACAAGCAGCCTAATGCTGTCTAACAAGCAGCCTAATGCTGTCTAACAAGCAGCCTAATGCTGTCTAACAAGCAGCCTAATGCTGTCTAACAAGCAGCCTAATGCTGTCTAACAAGCAGCCTAATGCTGTCTAACAAGCAGCCTAATGCTGTCTAACAAGCAGCCTAATGCTGTCTAACAAGCAGCCTAATGCTGTCTAACAAGCAGCCTAATGCTGTCTAACAAGCAGCCTAATGCTGTCTAACAAGCAGCCTAATGCTGTCTAACAAGCAGCCTAATGCTGTCTAACAAGCAGCCTAATGCTGTCTAACAAGCAGCCTAATGCTGTCTAACAAGCAGCCTAATGCTGTCTAACAAGCAGCCTAATGCTGTCTAACAAGCAGCCTAATGCTGTCTAACAAGCAGCCTAATGCTGTCTAACAAGCAGCCTAATGCTGTCTAACAAGCAGCCTAATGCTGTCTAACAAGCAGCCTAATGCTGTCTAACAAGCAGCCTAATGCTGTCTAACAAGCAGCCTAATGCTGTCTAACAAGCAGCCTAATGCTGTCTAACAAGCAGCCTAATGCTGTCTAACAAGCAGCCTAATGCTGTCTAACAAGCAGCCTAATGCTGTCTAACAAGCAGCCTAATGCTGTCTAACAAGCAGCCTAATGCTGTCTAACAAGCAGCCTAATGCTGTCTAACAAGCAGCCTAATGCTGTCTAGCAAGCAGCCTAATGCTGTCTAACAAGCAGCCTAATGCTGTCTAACAAGCAGCCTAATGCTGTCTAACAAGCAGCCTAATGCTGTCTAACAAGCAGCCCTAATGCTGTCTAACAAGCAGCCTAATGCTGTCTAACAAGCAGCCTAATGCTGTCCAACAAGCAGCCTAATGCTGTCTAACAAGCAGCGTAATGCTGTCTAACAAGCAGCCTAATGCTGTCTAACAAGCAGCCTAATGCTGTCTAACAAGCAGCCTAATGCTGTCTAACAAGCAGCCTAATGCTGTTCCTAACAAGCAGCCTAATGCTGTCTAACAAGCAGCCTAATGCTGTCTAACAAGCAGCCTAATGCTGTCTAACAAGCAGCCTAATGCTGTCTAACAAGCAGCCTAATGCTGTCTAACAAGCAGCCCTAATGCTGTCTAACAAGCAGCCTAATGCTGTCTAACAAGCAGCCTAATGCTGTCTAACAAGCAGCGTAATGCTGTCTAACAAGCAGCGTAATGCTGTCTAACAAGCAGCCTAATGCTGTCTAACAAGCAGCCTAATGCTGTCTAACAAGCAGCGTAATGCTGTCTAACAAGCAGCCTAATGCTGTCTAACAAGCAGCCTAATGCTGTCTAACAAGCAGCCTAATGCTGTCTAACAAGCAGCCTAATGCTGTCTAACAAGCAGCCTAATGCTGTCTAACAAGCAGCCTAATGCTGTCTAACAAGCAGCCTAATGCTGTCTAACAAGCAGCCTAATGCTGTCTAACAAGCAGCCTAATGCTGTCTAACAAGCAGCCTAATGCTGTCTAACAAGCAGCCTAATGCTGTCTAACAAGCAGCCTAATGCTGTCTAACAAGCAGCCTAATGCTGTCTAACAAGCAGCCTAATGCTGTCTAACAAGCAGCCTAATGCTGTCTAACAAGCAGCCTAATGCTGTCTAACAAGCAGCCTAATGCTGTCTAACAAGCAGCCTAATGCTGTCTAACAAGCAGCCTAATGCTGTCTAACAAGCAGCCTAATGCTGTCTAACAAGCAGCCTAATGCTGTCTAACAAGCAGCCTAATGCTGTCTAGCAAGCAGCCTAATGCTGTCTAGCAAGCAGCCTAATGCTGTCTAACAAGCAGCCTAATGCTGTCTAACAAGCAGCCTAATGCTGTCTAACAAGCAGCCTAATGCTGTCTAACAAGCAGCCTAATGCTGTCTAACAAGCAGCCTAATGCTGTCTAACAAGCAGCCTAATGCTGTCTAGCAAGCAGCCTAATGCTGTCTAACAAGCAGCGTAATGCTGTCTAGCAAGCAGCCTAATGCTGTCTAACAAGCAGCCTAATGCTGTCTAACAAGCAGCCTAATGCTGTCTAACAAGCAGCCTAATGCTGTCTAACAAGCAGCCTAATGCTGTCTAACAAGCAGCCTAATGCTGTCTAACAAGCAGCGTAATGCTGTCTAACAAGCAGCCTAATGCTGTCTAACAAGCAGCCTAATGCTGTCTAACAAGCAGCCTAATGCTGTCTAACAAGCAGCGTAATGCTGTCTAACAAGCAGCCTAATGCTGTCTAACAAGCAGCCTAATGCTGTCTAACAAGCAGCCATGCTCACAGTGGAGAGAAGAGAAGCAACATCTTTGTGAGATGTGCCTTTGAAGTTCAGCTTTTGAATCTAGACTGTTTTGTCGTGTGCAGATTTCAGATGTATGTTGTTGGTTCCATAAGGAAAGAGTATATTTGAAACGTTTAAATGACTTGTGAAAATGTTAGCGTGTTCTTCTTTTTCAACCTCAAAATAATGTAAATGAATGTACCATGTTGAATTCAGGGAGACGAGTAGAGAGAGAGAGAGAGAGAGAGAGATGCAGAGTGGGGGGAGAGAGTGGAGAGAGAGAGAGAGAGAGAGAGAGAGAGAGAGAGAGTGACAGAGAGAGAGAGTGACAGAGTGAGAGAGAGAGAGAGTGAGAGAGAGTGACAGAGAGTGAGAGAGTGAGAGAGAGAGAGAGAGAGAGTGACAGAGAGTGAGAGACAGAGAGAGAGAGAGTGACAGAGAGTGAGAGAGAGAGAATGATTATATTCTATTACAGTAGCTTTGCAAAAATATGTACAAATGTGTTTTAAGAAGTCAAAATTGTAATGTTCTTTAACAATAAAACTGGGATAAATAAATACTTTATACAGGCTTATTTCTCTGATACTATACAAATCACATAATGATTGTGAATATATTATGTTATGGAAAAATGCAGTTGAATAAAACTGAAGACCATCAACTGTCCCCTTGATTCTTATTGTTACTAAAACTGATATCTGCCAGAGACAGGAGACTACCGCCATGATGCTATGCTGTGGTTTCCTTTAGTGTTTTAATGGGTCTCATGATGCTGTGGCTTCCTCTAGTGTTTTAATGGGTCCCATGATGCTGTGGTTTCCTCTAGTGTTTTAATGGGTCTCATGATGCTGTGGCTTCCTCTAGTGTTTTAATGGGTCCCATGATGCTGTGGTTTCCTCTAGTGTTTTAATGGGTCCCATGATGCTGTGGTTTCCTCTACAGTGTTTTAATGGGTCCCATGATGCTGTGGTTTCCTCTAGTGTTTTAATGGGTCCCATGATGCTGTGGTTTCCTCTACAGTGTTTTAATGGGTCCCATGATGCTGTGGTTTCCTCTAGTGTTTTAATGGGTCCCATGATGCTGTGGTTTCCTCTAGTGTTTTAATGGGTCCCATGATGCTGTGGTTTCCTTTAGTGTTTTAATGGGTCTCATGATGCTGTGGCTTCCTCTAGTGTTTTAATGGGTCCCATGATGCTGTGGTTTCCTCTAGTGTTTTAATGGGTCCCATGATGCTGTGGTTTCCTCTACAGTGTTTTAATGGGTCCCATGATGCTGTGGTTTCCTCTAGTGTTTTAATGGGTCCCATGATGCTGTGGTTTCCTCTAGTGTTTTAATGGGTCCCATGATGCTGTGGTTTCCTCTAGTGTTTTAATGGGTCCCATGATGCTGTGGTTTCCTCTAGTGTTTTAATGGGTCCCATGATGCTGTGGTTTCCTCTAGTGTTTTAATGGGTCCCATGATGCTGTGGTTTCCTCTAGTGTTTTAATGGGTCCCATGATGCTGTGGTTTCCTCTAGTGTTTTAATGGGTCCCATGATGCTGTGGTTTCCTCTACAGTGTTTTAATGGGTCCCATGATGCTGTGGTTTCCTCTAGTGTTTTAATGGGTCCCATGATGCTGTGGTTTCCTCTAGTGTTTTAATGGGTCCCATGATGCTGTGGTTTCCTCTAGTGTTTTAATGGGTCCCATGATGCTGTGGTTTCCTCTACAGTGTTTTAATGGGTCCCATGATGCTGTGGTTTCCTCTAGTGTTTTAATGGGTCCCATGATGCTGTGGTTTCTCTAGTGTTTTAATGGGTCCCATGATGCTGTGATTTCCTCTACAGTGTTTTAATGGGTCCCATGATGCTGTGGTTTCCTCTAGTGTTTTAATGGGTCCCATGATGCTGTGGTTTCCTCTAGTGTTTTAATGGGTCCCATTATGCTGTGGTTTCCTCTAGTGTTTTAATGGGTCCCATGATGCTGTGGTTTCCTCTAGTGTTTTAATGGGTCCCATGATGCTGTGGTTTCCTCTAGTGTTTTAATGGGTCCCATGATGCTGTGGTTTCCTCTAGTGTTTTAATGGGTCCCATGATGCTGTTGGTTTCCTCTACAGTGTTTTAATGGGTCCCATGATGCTGTGGTTTCCTCTACAGTGTTTTAATGGGTCCCATGATGCTGTGGTTTCCTCTAGTGTTTTAATGGGTCCCATGATGCTGTGGTTTCCTCTAGTGTTTTAATGGGTCCCATTATGCTGTGGTTTCCTCTAGTGTTTTAATGGGTCCCATGATGCTGTGGTTTCCTCTAGTGTTTTAATGGGTCCCATGATGCTGTGGTTTCCTCTACAGTGTTTTAATGGGTCCCATGATGCTGTGGTTTCCTCTAGTGTTTTAATGGGTCCCATGATGCTGTGGTTTCCTCTAGTGTTTTAATGGGTCCCATGATGCTGTGGTTTCCTCTACAGTGTTTTAATGGGTCTCAGTGTTTTAACCCCCTAGAGTCGATTGATTCATCTGTGTCAATCTAAGTAACGTAAAAATCCCCATCACAATCAGTCTGTTTAATCTAGAGATACACTATATATACAGCAGTATGTGGACACCCCTTCATATTAGTGGATTCGGCTATTTCAGCCACACCCGTTGCTGACAGGTGTATAAAATCGAGCACGCAGCCATGCAATCTCCATAGACAAACATTGGCAGTAGAATGGCCTTACTGAAGAGCTCAGTGACTTTCAACGTGGCTCCGTCATAGGATGCCACCTTTCCTACAAGTCAGTTCGTAAAATGTCTGCCCTGCTAGAGCTGCCCCGGTCAACTGTAAGTGCTGTTATTGTGAAGTGGAAACGTCTAGGAGCAACAACTGCTCAGCCGCGAAGTGGTAGGCCACACAACTTAACAGAATGGGATCGGCGAGTGCTGAAGCGCGTAAAAATCATCGGTCCTCAGTTGCAACATTCACTACCGAGTTCCAAACTGCCTCTGGAAGCAACGTCAGCACAAGAACTGTTCGTCGGGAGCTTCATGAAACGGGTTTCCATGGCCAAGCAGCCGCACACAAGCCTAAGATCACCATGCGGAATGCCAAGCGTCGGCTGGAGTGGTGTAAAGCTCGCCGCCATTGGACTCTAGAGCAGTGAAAACGCGATTCTGTGCTTCCAATTTTGTGGCAACAGTTTGGGGAAGGCCCTTTCCTGTTTCAGCATGACAATGTCCCCGTGCACAAACCACACAGAAATGGTTTGTCGAGATCGGTGTGGAAGAACTTGACTGGCCTGCACAGAACCCTGACCTCAACCCCATCAAACACCTTTGGGATGAATTGGAACGCCGACTGCGAGCCAGGCCTAATCGCCCAATATCACTAATGCTCTTGTGGCTGAATGGAAGCAAGTCCTCGCAGCAATGTTCCAACATCTAGTGGAAAGCCTTCCCAGAAGAATGGAGGCTGTTATAGCAGCAAAGGGGGGACCAACTACATATTTATACCCATGATTTTGGAATGAGATGTTCGACGAGCAGGTGTCCACATACTTTTGGTCATGTAATGTATCTGTACAGCGCTGTTTGTCAGACAAGGAGACATCCCGAAAAACGTATCCTGAAAACGTCTGTAGCATCCGAAAGGTTTGGCCTACAAACTAATGTGACCCTCCTATAGAAAGGGGAGACTCTCACGAACACGATGGTATTCTCGTCTGAAGGTAACCTGGTACCTGTTTAAATGTGTTTATGGAAGTAGTTTTGTGCACCCCAAAAGGGGTTAAAAATGTGTTAATTTTTTTTTTTTTAATGTATAATTCCTGAGCTTTCTTATTTCTAAGTGATCCATGGTATGACCATCTTAAAACAATTCCATCTGTTAGCTTAGTAGAACCCCCCTCATGACTCACATGCTGGTCTGTGATCCATTAAACTAGAACAGCAGTTCCATTACTGCATGTAGTGTCCTTCTCCAAGCCACTACGACACACATTCATTGTGTCTCAACATTGAATCACTACCATTACTAAAACATTAGGAGAGAATGACCAGGAAAAGGGTTGTTCATATGTATTTTAATATTTTTTTAGATATGCATTTACACACATATTGTAAAGCAAATTAGCAAACAAATATACCTTAAATGCCATTCTAGCCTGGTCCCAGATCTATTTGTGCGGTCTTTCCAACTGCTATGGTCATAGCCACGCCAAACACAGATCTGGGGCCACGATAATGTCATTCTGCACAAATGAGAAAATCTACCTGGCACTAGTGTTCAAAGTATAGGAAGGTAAATGGAGAGGGCAGAGAATTAAACAACAGGAAATGGAGAGGGCAGAGAATTAAACAACAGGAAATGGAGAGGGCAGAGAATTAAACAACAGGAAATGGAGGGCAGAGAATTAAACAACAGGAATAAACCCAAACAAAGTGTGTGTGTGGGGGGGCAGCAGCATGTGGCATTTAAATCAGTCCAGAGAGGGATCATCATTCAGCAACACAAACGGCTTCATAGACCGGTAGGAGAGCGGACTGCGGCCCAAATATCACCCTGTTCTCTATAGTGCAATAGCTGTGCACTGTGTTGGCCCGAACAGGGGGGTCATTTGGGACGCAGCCAGGAATAGAGGGGAGGGAACCCAACGGATGGTATCCCCATACACTCTGAGCATTGCAGTACATTTATGTAAGAAGTCTGGTTAACACCAGGTGCGTAGGCAGACTCTGGCCGCAGTTATTTGCGTAGCATTTGTAAAGCGTATTGGACAAAAAAGCACTCTGTATATTCCTGGGTCTTAATTTGACATAATTTACCCCACCGTGTAAAAACGCTGCACCATGTGGAGTCTGGGGATGGCGAACAGACATCGTCAAGGGTTACCAGGAACAAGCGTTATCAAGAGCCTGAGTGCTGTCTTTGGTAGGCAATTGAACAAGTCATGTAGTCTACCACAGTACCATGAAGCCCTACCAGTCTAGAATCTCTCCTGACATGGTCAGAGAGACCAACCAGTCTAGTATCTCTCCTGACATGGTCAGAGAGACCATCTGAAATCTGTTTTTAAGTCTAGAAGACATGGAGATATGCAGACAATTTGAAAAAGAAAAAGCTGTTTTTCTCTTTGTAAGGCACAATGAGTAATAACCAATGTATATAAACCCTGGATTGCTGACGCTATGTATTGGCCAATGAGATGCTTTGAAGCCACCGGTCGGCCATCTTGCCACTCCCCAGTAGCAGCAGTCCTCCAGAGGAATGAATGGAATTCTACAGTATTTCAATAAAATGTTTCAAGGACAACATGCATTGAAGTATGTTGTTGTTGTTGTTGTGTAACATTAATCCCAAAAAAAAATGATACTTTAAGGAAAGTGTTATATATTTTTTTATTTGTATGTTTAGCTCACATAACTTAAAAGTATGCATTAAGATGTCTGTAATAGAATAAATGTGGTAAAAACGGATGTAGACATTAAATGCATTTCTTCAGCTTCCAAAATATTTTCTACATTAGTGAGGGAGTGCCAAGATGGCGTCACGGTGGATTAAACACAGCGCCCCCTACCAGTCATTTAGTGTATATATAAACCATTGGTTAGAACAGATAGAAAAGTTATTCTGTGAGGTGAAAGCTTCTTCAGCCTAAAAAAAGAAAAGCAACATTTGATTTTACTGAAGGTTGAAAAATATTTGTTAAACAATTTCAAGGAACTGACTGATGGGTTGTGGTTATGATAATTAACCCTCAAGCGTGATTCGTCCATCTTTGCGATGTTTAAACCATGGCCTTCCAGAGACCCAGCTCTACTTCTACCTAGCAACAGTACTCTGCTCCAGTACTTTGTCCCTCTCAGCTGGCCGTATATAGAATAGTTTGTCCCTCTCAGCTGGCCGTATATAGAATAGTTTGTCCCTCTCAGCTAGCCGTAGATATATAGACTACTACCAGGCTTTTAAATTCCTTCCAGCGGGCTAGTATCGAATTATAATAAATACACATCATCACTGAACAGAAGTGGCCTATTTATAAACTCATTTTAAAACTAAAAAGAATGGTAATGATACTATTGCCTGGTTCATATTCAAGTTCAACTTTGCGTTTGAGAGCTTGAAGGTTCCTGTGTGTTGCATCCTGATCTCCAGCTTGGCTGCCCGGAGGTCAGTGGCACAGTGGTTCTCTTTCACTCCTGCTGTGAGGTGTGTTGTAGGGAGGGACAGCAGCCAGTCAGAACACTGTAATAGGGTCACATGACAGGAAACACCAGCATTCACCTTCCTGTTATTAACTAGTCTACTGACTGAGCTGAGGCTTCACTGCGCTTTCAACATGTCTGCTTTATTTCATTTCCACGCTTCTGAGGGCAGAAATGTCCATTCAAAGCTTTGTCTTCTGGAAAAATATACTGTGAAACCAAAAATGGTGGTGGTAGGTCAGATCAGATCTCAGTCTGAATACAGGAGTTCTGGAGCAGGCTGGGGGGAGGGGCTTGCAGGTTGTAATTGTTCTCCTTCAGCAGCTCTCCAATGGGAAGGTCTCCTCCACTAGTAGAGTCCCACTCTGCCTTTGCAGGACACACCTGGTTGATGTTCTTCTCTGCTATCAGACACAGAGGGGAGACTGACACCTCCAGACAGGAGCAGGGGGAGGTGGGGGAGTGAGGATGGGAGAGGACACCTTGGGGTGAGGGCAACGTCTCCAGCCGGTCCCCCTCTACTTCAGGCAGAGGGCTGACTGTGGTGAAGCGGGTCTGGTAGTCAGAGGAGGATCCATGGCTGCAGCTGCAGGACATCTTCATGCTCTCCAGGTCAGAGCCACCGCTGAACTCTGACAAGTGGGAGGAGTGAGAGTCGGCTACGGAGGGAGAGAGCCGCTGAGGGGAGGAGTCAAACTCTGAGGAGTTGGTGCTGTGCTGCTCAAGGAGCCGAGCGTCCATATCCTCCCTCCTCTCCTGGGTCTTAGAGCCTCCTCCCTTCTTCAGCTTGGACTTGGTGGTGCCATCCTGGCCCTCTGAGGGGCATCCAGAGGGGCAGGACCAGCCACAGCGCCCAGCGTGTCTCCCATCATCCATCCTGCTGGTACCACTGTGGTACCGTAGTTTACCACCAGGCTCTATGTCCACCTGCACCTCCATACTGGTCCCATCTCTACACAGGACACACAACACCATGAAACAGAAAGCAAGAGTCAAGAGGAAGAGATGTTTACAGGGTCAGACACAACTAGTCCTTTGTGGGGATATCATTGAACAGAAATGTTAACGTTTCCAAAGACATTGCCCTGACCTGTAGTGGAGAATAGATCCAGCCATTGCTTTGGTGCTAGCGTTGTCACTGATGGTCCCCAAGCTGAAGGTGGCTGACTCTCCACTGAGACTACACCTCTCCTTCTGAACATCAGCCTGCACCTCCAACCTGGAGCAGGGGAGAGGAGAGGAGAGGAGAGGAGAGGAGAGGAGAGGAGAGGAGAGGAGAGGAGAGGAGAGGGGTTGGGAGGAGAGGAGAGGAGAGGGTGGGGAGGAGGGGAGAGGAGAGGAGAGGAGAGGGGTGGGGGAGGAGAGGGAGAGGAGAGGAGAGGGGTGGGAGGAGAGGAGAGGAGGGGGTGGGGAGGAGAGGAGAGGAGAGGGGGGGGGAGGAGGGGGAGAGGAGAGGAGAGGAGAGGGGTGGGGAGGGAGGGAGAGGAGAGGAGAGGGGGTGGGGAGGAGAGGAGAGGGTGGGGAGGAGAGGAGGGAGAGGGGTGGGGAGGAGAGGAGAGGAGAGGGGTGGGGGAGGAGGGGAGAGGAGAGGAGAGGAGAGGAGAGGAGAGGAGAGGAGAGGAGAGGAGAGGGAGGAGAGGAGAGGAGAGGAGAGGAGAGGGGTGGGGGAGGAGGGAGAGGAGAGGAGAGGGGGGTGGGGAGGAGGGAGAGGGAGAGGAGAGGGAGGGGAGAGGAGAGGAGAGGAGAGGTGGGGAGGGGAGAGGAGAGGTGGGGGAGGGGAGGGGAGGGGGTGGAGGGGAGGGGTGGGGAGGAGGGGAGAGGAGAGGAGAGGTGGGGAGGGGAGAGGAGAGGTGGGGAGGGGAGGGGAGGGGTGGAGGGGGAGGGGGTGGGGAGGAGGGGAGAGGAGAGGGATCAGACCTTGTGTATTTTGTGAGGGAGACCTGCACATAGCCAGTCACAATACACACAATACCAGATGGACCTACAGCCACAACCAACCACCTGACAGTAAGGTTGACCCTAACACTGACCTGTTGAGGTAGTTGACCCTAACACTGACCTGTTGAGGTAGTTGACCCTAACACTGACCTGTTGAGGTAGTTGACCCTAACACTGACCTGTTCATTAGTTGACCCCTAACACTGACCTGTGAGGTAGCGACCCTAACACTGACCTGTTGAGGTAGTTGACCCTATCACCGACCTGTTGAGGTAGTTGACCCTAACACGACCTGTTGAGTAGTTGACCCTAACACTGACCTGTTGAGGTAGTTGACCCTAACACTGACCTGTTGAGGTACCTGGACCCTAACACTGACCTGTTGAGGTAGTTGACCCTAACACTGACCTGTTGAGGTAGTTGGACCCTAACACTGACCCGTTGAGGTGTTGACCCCCAACACTGACCTGTTGAGGTAGTTGACCCTAACACTGACCTGTTGAGGTAGTTGACCCTATCACTGACCTGTTGAGGTAGTTGACCCTAACACTGACCTGTTGAGGTACTTGACCCTAACACTGACCTGTTGAGGTACTTGACCCTAACACTGACCTGTTGAGGTAGTTGACCCTAACACTGACCTGTTGATGTAGTTGACCCTAACACTGACCTGTTCATTAGTTGACCCTAACACTGACCTGTTGAGGTAGTTGACCCTAACACTGACCTGTTCATTAGTTGACCCTAACACTGACCTGTTGAGGTAGTTGACCCTAACACTGACCTGTTGAGGTAGGACCCTAACACTGACCTGTTGAGGTAGTTGACCCTAACACTGACCTGTTGAGGTAGTTGACCTAACACTGACCTGTTGAGGTAGTTGACCCACCTAACACTGACCTGTTGAGGTAGTTGACCCTAACACTGACCTGTTGAGGTAGTTGACCCTAACACTGACCTGTTGAGGTAGTTGACCCTAACACTGACCTGTTGAGGTAGTTGACCCTAACACTGACCTGTTGAGGTAGTTGACCCTAACACTGACCTGTGAGGTAGTTGACCCTAACACCGACCTGTTGAGGTAGTTGACCCTACTCACTGACCTGTTGAGGTAGTTGACCCCTAACACCCGCTGACCTGTTGAGGTAGTTGACCCTAACACTGACCTGTTGAGGTAGTTGACCCTAACACTGACCTGTTGAGGTAGTTGACCCTAACACTGACCTGTTGAGGTAGTTGACCCTAACACTGACCTGTTGAGGTAGTTGACCCTAACACTGACCTGTTGAGGTAGTTGACCCTAACACTGACCTTTTGAGGTAGTTGACCCTAACACTGACCTGTTGAGGTAGTTGACCCTAACACTGACCTGTTCATTAGTTGACCCTAACACTGACCTGTTGAGGTAGTTGACCCTAACACTGACCTGTTGAGGTAGTTGACCCTAACACTGACCTGTTGATGTAGTTGACCCTAACACTGACCTGTTGAGGTAGTTGACCCTAACACTGACCTGTTGAGGTAGTTGACCCTAACACTGACCTGTTGAGGTAGTTGACCCTAACACTGACCTGTTGAGGTAGTTGACCCTAACACTGACCTGTTGAGGTAGTTGACCCTAACACTGACCTGTTGAGGTACCTGACCCTAACACTGACCTGTTGAGGTAGTTGACCCCAACACTGACCTGTTCATTAGTTGACCCTATCACTGACCTGTTGAGGTAGTTGACCCTAACACTGACCTGTTCATTAGTTGACCCTATCACTGACCTGTTGAGGTAGTTGACCCTAACACTGACCTGTTGAGGTAGTTGACCCTAACACTGACCTGTTCATTAGTTGACCCTAACACTGACCTGTTGAGGTAGTTGACCCTAACACTGACCTGTTGAGGTAGTTGACCCTAACACTGACCTGTTGAGGTAGTTGACCCTAACACTGACCTGTTGAGGTAGTTGACCCTATCACTGACCTGTTGAGGTAGTTGACCCTAACACTGACCTGTTCATTAGTTGACCCTAACACTGACCTGTTGAGGTAGTTGACCCTAACACTGACCTGTTGAGGTAGTTGACCCTAACACTGACCTGTTGAGGTAGTTGACCCTAACACTGACCTGTTGAGGTAGTTGACCCTAACACTGACCTGTTGAGGTAGTTCACCCTAACACTGACCTGTTGAGGTAGTTGACCCTAACACTGACCTGTTCATTAGTTGACCTAACACTGACCTGTTGGAGGTAGTTGACCCTAACACTGACCTGTTGAGGTAGTTGACCCTAACACTGACCTGTTCATTAGTTGACCCTAACACTGACCTGTTGAGGTAGTTGACCCTAACACTGACCTGTTGAGGTAGTTGACCCTAACACTGACCTGTTGAGGTAGTTGACCCTAACACTGACCTGTTCATTAGTTGACCCTAACACTGACCTGTTGATTAGTTGACCTAACACTGACCTGCTAGGTAGTTGACCCTAACACTGACCTGTTGAGGTAGTGACCCAACACTGACCTGTTGAGGTAGTTGACCCTAACACTGACCTGTTGAGGTAGTTGACCCTAACACTGACCTGTTGAGGTAGTTGACCCTAACACTGACCTGTGAGGTAGACCCTAACACTGACCTGTTGAGGTAGTTGACCCTAACACTGACCTGTTGAGGTAGTTGACCTAACACTGACCTGTTGAGGTAGTTGACCCTAACACTGACCTGTTCATTAGTTGACCCTAACACTGACCTGTTGAGGTAGTTGACCCTAACACTGACCTGTTGAGGTAGTGGACCCTATCACCGACCTGTTGAGGTAGTTGACCCTAACACTGACCTGTTCATTAGCGACCCTAACACTGACCTGTTGAGGTAGTTGACCCTAACACTGACCTGTTGAGGTAGTTGACCCTAACACTGACCTGTTGAGGTAGTTGACCCTAACACTGACCTGTTGAGTAGCTTGACCCTAACACTGACCTGTTCATTGGGTGACCCTAACACTGACCTGTTGAGGTAGTTGACCCTAACACTGACCTGTTGAGGTAGTTGACCCTAACACTGACCTGTTGAGGTAGTTGACCCCCCCTAACACTGACCTGTTGAGGTAGTTGACCCTATCACTGACCTGTTGGAGGTAGTTGACCCTAACACTGACCTGTTGAGGTAGTTGACCCTAACACTGACCTGTTGAGGTAGTTGACCCTAACACTGACCTGTTGAGGTAGTTGACCCTAACACTGACCTGTTGAGGTAGTTGACCCTAACACTGACCTGTTCATTAGTTGACCCTAACACTGACCTGTTGAGGTAGTTGACCCTAACACTGACCTGTTGAGTAGTTGACCCTAACACTGACCTGTTGAGGTAGTTGACCCTAACACTGACCTGTTGGAGGTAGTTGACCCTAACACTGACCTGTTGAGGTAGTTGACCCTAACACCGACCTGTTCATTAGTTGAAGCCCTAACACTGACCTGTTGAGGTAGTTGACCCTAACACTGACCTGTTGAGGTAGTTGACCCTAACACTGACCTGTTCATTAGTTGACCCTAACACTGACCTGTTGAGGTAGTTGACCCTAACACTGACCTGTTCATTAGTTGACCCTAACACTGACCTGTTGAGGTAGTTGACCCTAACACTGACCTGTTGAGGTAGTTGACCCTAACACTGACCTGTTGAGGTAGTTGACCCTAACACTGACCTGTTGAGGTAGTTGACCCTAACACTGACCTGTTGAGGTAGTTGACCCTAACACTGACCTGTTGATGTAGTTGATCTGGTCTTGGAATTCCCTCCAAGCCAACCTAAAACTCCAGGACCTGGTGTCACTAGAGGAGTTCAAAACACAAATAGATGAACAGGTTGTTGAGATGTGCAGTAGTTTCTAGTAGTCACCTGATGCTGGTAAGAAAGCATCTTGTGTCCTTTGTCTTTCTGATCCTGTCATGGCCCTGTGATCCAAGCCCTAATAACGCCCTGGGGCGTCAGCCCTGTGATCCAAGCCCTAATAACGCCCTGGGGCGTCAGCCCTGTGATCCAAGCCCTAATAACGCCCTGGGGCGTCAGCCCTGTGATCCAAGCCCTAATAACGCCCTGGGGCGTCAGCCCTGTGATCCAAGCCCTAATAACGCCCTGGGGCGTCAGCCCTGTGATCCAAGCCCCTATAACGCCCTGGGCCGTCAGCCCTGTGATCCAAGCCCAATAACGCCTGGGGCGTCAGCCCTGTGATCCAAGCCTATACGCCCTGGGGCGTCGAGCCCTGTGATCCAAGCCCTAATAACGCCCTGGGGCGTCAGCCCTGTGATCCAAGCCCTAATAACGCCCTGGGCCGTCAGCCCTGTGATCCAAGCCCTAATAACGCCCTGGGGCGTCAGCCCTGTGATCCAAGCCCTAATAACGCCCTGGGGCGTCAGCCCTGTGATCCAAGCCCTAATAACGCCCTGGGGCGTCAGCCCTGTGATCCAAGCCCCGCGCCCTGGGCCCAGCCCTGTGATCCAAGCCCTTATAACGCCCTGGGCCGTCAGCCTGTGATCCAAGCCTAATAACGCCCTGGGCGTCAGCCCTGTGATCCAAGCCCATAACGCCCTGGGCGCCAGCCCCTGTGATCCAAGCCCTAATAACGCCCTGGGGCGTCAGCCCTGTGATCCAAGCCCTAATAACGCCCTGGGGCGTCAGCCCTGTGATCCAAGCCCTAATAACGCCCTGGGCCGTCAGCCCTGTGATCCAAGCCCTAATAACGCCCTGGGCCGTCAGCCCTGTGATCCAAGCCCCCTATAACGCCCTGGGGGCGTCAGCCCCAGTGATCCAAGCCCTAATAACGCCCTGGGGCGTCAGCCCTGTGATCCAAGCCCTAACGCCCTGGGCCGTCAGCCCTGTGATCCAAGCCCTAATAACGCCCTGGGGCGTCAGCCCTGTGATCCAAGCCCTAATAACGCCCTGGGCCGTCAGCCCTGTGATCCAAGCCCTAATAACGCCCTGGGGCGTCAGCCCTGTGATCCAAGCCCTAATAACGCCCTGGGCCGTCAAGTAGCCTAGCGGTTAGAGCGTTCGCCCAGTAACCCAAAGGTCGCTGGTTCAAATACCCGAGCCCACTAGGTGAAAAATAAGTCAATGTGCCCTTGAGCAAGGCATGTATCCCTAATTTGCTCCAGGGGTGCTGTACTGCTATGACTGACCCTGTAAAACAACACATTACACTGCACCTATCATACGACTGACCCTGTAAACCAACACCTATCATACTACTATGACTGACCCTGTAAAACAACACATTACACTGCACCTATCATACGACTGACCCTGTACAAATCCACCTATCATACTACTATGACTGACCCTGTACAAATCCACCTATCCAGTGGATGTGACAAAAACATTTTGGGGGGCTTTTTAAAACGTTTTTCTGGCTTATGTGGTGTACATGTTGGTTACGGGCAGGCGGCTGGTTACGGGCAGGCGGCTGGTTACGGGCAGGCGGCTGGTAACGGGCAGGCGGCTGGTTACGGGCAGGCGGCTGGTTACGGGCAGGCGGCTGGTTACGGGCAGGCGGCTGGTAACGGGCAGGCGGCTGGTTACGGGCAGGCGGCTGGTAACGGGCAGGCGGCCGGTTACGGGCAGGCGGCCGGTTACGGGCAGGCGGCTGGTTACGGGCAGGCGGCTGGTAACGGGCAGGCTGTTTCTGGTATTGACGTCTGTCTGGGTTATGTCATGTGACCGTTTGTCTGAAACTGATGTGTTGATGCTGCTGTCTTGGTTCAGGTCTCTTTATCTTAACGACACTAACCAGATTTAATAAAGGTTCAATCAAATCAAAAGTACCGACCTGTTTAGGTAGTTGACCATGGCGCTGCCAGACAGAGAGCCGGTGATGCTGGCCCCAGCCAGCGCCATGGTGGAGGCGTTCTCACTCAGGTTGTCCCTCGTGGCGCCCATCCGGTCCACGTGGCTCCCGCTGGCACTCAGACTGCCAGTCATACCTCCCACGCTGCCCTCTCCGATGCTGGGGTTGTTCCTCGTGTCCGCCACAGAGGTCGTGTCTGAGGAGACAGGGGAGAGAGGAGTTCATCAGAGACGCTCTTAAAAAAAAAAAAAAAAAAGACAAGACTCCCCCATTTCCCCCCCAGAGCAGTGGTTTCCAACTCCAGTCCTCCATTACCCCTAACAGCCAAACTCAGGTCCTGGAGTTGGGCTGTTGGGGGGGTACTGGAGGACTGGAGTTGGGCTGTTGGGGAGTACTGGAGGACTGGAGTTGGGCTGTTGGGGATACTGGAGGACTGGAGTTGGGGCTGTTGGGGGTACTGGAGGACTGAGTTGGGCTGTTGGGGGTACTGGAGGACTGGAGTTGGGCTGTTGGGGGTACTGGAGGACTGGAGTTGGGCTGTTGGGGGGGGTACTGGAGGACTGGAGTTGGGCTGTTGGGGGTACTGGAGGACTGGAGTTGGGCTGTTGGGGGTACTGGAGGACTGGAGTTGGGACTGTTGGGGGTACTGGAGGACTGGAGTTGGGCTGTTGGGGGTACTGGAGGACTGGAGTTGGGCTGTTAAAGGGGGGTACTGGAGGACTGGAGTTGGGGCTGTTGGGGGTACTGGAGGACTGGAGTTGGGGCTGTTGGGGGTACTGGAGGACTGGAGTTGGGCTGTTGGGGGGTACTGGAGGACTGGAGTTGGGCTGTTGGGGGTACTGGAGGACTGGAGTTGGGCTGTTGGGGGTACTGGAGGACTGGAGTTGGGCTGTTGGGGGTACTGGAGGACTGGAGTTGGGCTGTTGGGGGTACTGGAGGACTGGAGTTGGGCTGTTGGGGGGTACTGGAGGACTGGAGTTGGGCTGTTGGGGGGTACTGGAGGACTGGAGTTGGGCTGTTGGGGTACTGGAGGACTGGAGTTGGGCTGTTGGGGTACTGGAGGACTGGAGTTGGGCTGTTGGGGTACTGGAGGACTGGAGTTGGGCTGTTGGGGTACAGGAGGACTGGAGTTGGGCTGTTGGGGTACAGGAGGACTGGAGTTGGGCTGTTGGGGGGGCTGGAGGACTGGAGTTGGGCTGTTGGGGGTACTGGAGGACTGGAGTTTGGCTGTTGGGGGTACTGGAGGACTGGAGTTGGGCTGTTGGGGGTACTGGAGGACTGGAGTTGGGCTGTTGGGGGTACTGGAGGACTGGAGTTGGGCTGTTGGGGGTACTGGAGGACTGGAGTTGGGCTGTTGGGGGTACAGGAGGACTAGAGTTGGGCTGTTGGGGTACAGGAGGACTGAGTTGGGCTGTTGGGGGTACAGGAGGACTGGAGTTGGGCTGTTGGGGGACTGGAGGACTGGAGTTGGGCTGTTGGGGGTACTGGAGGACTGGAGTTTGGGCTGTTGGGGGGTACTGGAGGACTGAGTTGGGCTGTTGGGGGGTACTGGAGGACTGGAGTTGGGCTGTTGGAGGGTACTGGAGGACTGGAGTTGGGCTGTTGGGGTACAGGAGGACTGGAGTTGGGCTGTTGGAGGGTACTGGAGGACTGGAGTTGGGCTGTTGGGGTACAGGAGGACTGGAGTTTGGCTGTTGGGGGTACTGGAGGACTGGAGTTGGGCTGTTGGGGGTACTGGAGGACTGGAGTTGGGCTGTTGGAGGGTACTGGAGGACTGGAGTTGGGCTGTTGGGGGGTACTGGAGGACTGGAGTTGGGCTGTTGGGGTACTGGAGGACTGGAGTTGGGCTGTTGGGGGTACAGGAGGACTGGAGTTGGGCTGTTGGGGGGTACAGGAGGACTGGAGTTGGGCTGTTGGGGGTACTGGAGGACTGGAGTTGGGCTGTTGGGGGGTACAGGAGGACTGGAGTTGGGCTGTTGGGGGTACTGGAGGACTGGAGTTGGGCTGTTGGGGGTACTGGAGGACTGGAGTTGGGCTGTTGGGGGTACTGGAGGACTGGAGTTGGGCTGTTGGGGTACAGGAGGACTGGAGTTGGGCTGTTGGGTACTGGAGGACTGGAGTTGGGCTGTTGGGGGTACTGGAGGACTGGAGTTGGGCTGTTGGGGTACAGGAGGACTGGAGTTGGGCTGTTGGGGGTACTGGAGGACTGGAGTTGGGCTGTTGGGGGTACTGGAGGACTGGAGTTGGGCTGTTGAGGACGGGAGGACGGGAGGACTGGAGTTGGGCTGGTGGGGGTACTGGAGGACGGGAGTTGGGCTGTTGGGGTACTGGAGGACTGGAGTTGGGCTGTTGGGGGTACTGGAGTTGGGCTGTTGAGGACTGGAGGACTGGAGTTGGGCTGTTGGGGGTACAGGAGGACTGGAGTTGGGCTGTTGGGGTACAGGAGGACTGGAGTTGGGCTGTTGGGGGGTACTGGAGGACTGGAGTTGGGCTGTTGGGGGTACTGGAGGACTGGAGTTGGGCTGTTGGGGGTACTGGAGGACTGGAGTTGGGCTGTTGGGGTACTGGAGACTGGAGTTGGGCTGTTGGGGGTACTGGAGGACTGGAGTTGGGCTGTTGGGGGTACTGGAGGACTGGAGTTGGGCTGTTGGGGTACTGGAGGACTGGAGTTGGGCTGTTGGGGGGTACTGGAGGACTGGAGTTGGGCTGTTGGGGGTACTGGAGGACTGGAGTTGGGCTGTTGGGGTACTGGAGGACTGGAGTTGGGCTGTTGGGGTACTGGAGGACTGGAGTTGGGCTGTTGGGGTACTGGAGGACTGGAGTTGGGCTGTTGGGGTACTGGAGGACTGGAGTTGGGCTGTTGGGGGTACTGGAGGACTGGAGTTGGGCTGTTGGGGTACTGGAGGACTGGAGTTGGGCTGTTGGGGGTACTGGAGGACTGGAGTTGGGCTGTTGGGGTACTGGAGGACTGGAGTTGGGCTGTTGGGGTACTGGAGGACTGGAGTTGGGCTGTTGGGGTACTGGAGGACTGGAGTTGGGCTGTTGGGGGTACTGGAGGACTGGAGTTGGGCTGTTGGGGGTACTGGAGGACTGGAGTTGGGCTGTTGGGGGGGTACTGGAGGACTGGAGTTGGGGCTGTTGGGGGTACTGGAGGACTGGAGTTGGGCTGTTGGGGGTACTGGAGGACTGGAGTTGGGCTGTTGGGGGTACTGGAGGACTGGAGTTGGGCTGTTGGGGGTACTGGAGGACTGGAGTTGGGCTGTTGGGGGTACTGGAGGACTGGAGTTGGGCTGTTGGGGGGTACTGGAGGACTGGAGTTGGGCTGTTGGGGTACTGGAGGACTGGAGTTGGGCTGTTGGGGGTACTGAGGACTGGAGTTGGGCTGTTGGGGGTACTGGAGGACTGGAGTTGGGCTGTTGGGGGGTACTGGAGGACTGGAGTTGGGCTGTTGGGGGTACTGGAGGACTGGAGTTGGGCTGTTGAGTACTGGAGGACTGGAGTTGGGCTGTTGGGGGTACAGGAGGACTGGAGTTGGGCTGTTGGGGGTACAGGAGGACTGGAGTTGGGCTGTTGGGGGTACTGGAGGACTGGAGTTGGGCTGTTGGGGGTACTGGAGGACTGGAGTTGGGCTGTTGGGTACTGGAGGACTGGAGTTGGGCTGTTGGGGGTTACTGGAGGACTGGAGTTGGGCTGTTGGGGTACTGGAGGACTGGAGTTGGGCTGTTGGGGGTACTGGAGGACTGGAGTTGGGCTGTTGGGGTACAAGAGGACTGGAGTTGGGCTGTTGGGGGTACAGGAGGACTGGAGTTGGGCTGTTGGGGGTACAGGAGGACTGGAGTTGGGCTGTTGGGGACAGGAGGACTGGAGTTGGGCTGTTGGGGGTACTGGAGGACTGGAGTTTGGGCTGTTGGGGTGGTACTGGAGGACTGGAGTTGGGCTGTTGGGGGTACTGGAGGACTGGAGTTGGGGCTGTTGGGGGGTACTGGAGGACTGGAGTTGGGCTGTTGGGGGTACTGGAGGACTGGAGTTGGGCTGTTGGGGTACTGGAGGACTGGAGTTGGGCTGTTGGGGTACTGGAGGACTGGAGTTGGGCTGTTGGGGGTACTGGAGGACTGGAGTTGGGCTGTTGAGGACTGGAGGACTGGAGTTGGGCTGTTGGGGGTACTGGGAGGACTGGAGTTGGGCTGTTGGGGGATACTGGAGGACTGGAGTTGGGCTGTTGGGGTACTGGGAGGACTGGAGTTGGGCTGTTGGGGGTACTGGAGGACTGGAGTTTGGGCTGTTGGGGGTACTGGAGGACTGGAGTTGGGCTGTTGGGGGTACTGGAGGACTGGAGTTTGGGCTGTTGGGGGTACGGAGGACTGGAGTTGGGCTGTTGGGGGTACTGGAGGACTGGAGTTGGGCTGTTGGGGGTACTGGAGGACTGGTTGGGCTGTTGGGGGTACTGGAGGACTGGAGTTGGGCTGTTGGGGTACTGGAGGACTGGAGTTGGGCTGTTGGGGTACTGGAGACTGGAGTTGGGCTGTTGGGGGTACTGGAGGACTGGAGTTGGGCTGTTGGGGTACTGGAGGACTGGAGTTGGGCTGTTGGGGGGGTACTGGAGGACTGGAGTTGGGCTGTTGGGGGTACTGGAGGACTGGAGTTGGGCTGTTGGGGGTACTGGAGGACTGGAGTTGGGCTGTTGGGGGTACTGGAGGACTGGAGTTGGGCTGTTGGGGGGGTACTGGAGGACTGGAGTTGGGCTGTTGGGGGTACAGGAGGACTGGAGTTGGGCTGTTGGGGTACAGGAGGACTGGAGTTGGGCTGTTGGGGGTACAGGAGGACTGGAGTTGGGCTGTTGGGGGTACAGGAGGACTGGAGTTGGGCTGTTGGGGGGTACTGGAGGACTGGAGTTGGGCTGTTGGGGGTACTGGAGGACTGGAGTTGGGCTGTTGGGGTACTGGAGGACTGGAGTTGGGCTGTTGGGGGTACTGGAGGACTGGAGTTGGGCTGTTGGGGGTACTGGAGGACTGGAGTTGGGCTGTTGGGGGGTACTGGAGGACTGGAGTTGGGCTGTTGGGGGTACTGGAGGACTGGAGTTGGGCTGTTGGGGGTACTGGAGGACTGGAGTTGGGCTGTTGGGGGTACTGGAGGACTGGAGTTGGGCTGTTGGGGGTACTGGAGGACTGGAGTTGGGCTGTTGGGGGGTACTGGAGGACTGGAGTTGGGCTGTTGGGGGATACTGGAGGACTGGAGTTGGGGCTGTTGGGGTACTGGAGGACTGGAGTTGGGCTGTTGGGGGTACTGGAGGACTGGAGTTGGGCTGTTGGGGACGGTACTGGAGGACTGGAGTTGGGCTGTTGGGGGTACTGGAGGACTGGAGTTGGGCTGTTGGGGGGGTACTGGAGGACTGGAGTTGGGCTGTTGGGGGTACTGGAGGACTGGAGTTGGGCTGTTGGGGGTACTGGAGGACTGGAGTTGGGCTGTTGGGGGTACTGGAGGACTGGAGTTGGGCTGTTGGGGGTACTGGAGGACTGGAGTTGGGCTGTTGGGGGTACTGGAGGACTGGAGTTGGGCTGTTGGGGACTGGAGGACTGGAGTTGGGCTGTTGGGGGGTACTGGAGGACTGGAGTTGGGCTGTTGGGGGTACTGGAGGACTGGAGTTGGGCTGTTGGGGGTACTGGAGGACTGGAGTTGGGCTGTTGGGGTACTGGAGGACTGGAGTTGGGCTGTTGGGGTACTGGAGGACTGGAGTTGGGCTGTTGGGGTACAGGAGGACTGGAGTTGGGCTGTTGGGGTACAGGAGGACTGGAGTTGGGCTGTTGGGGTACAGGAGGACTGGAGTTGGGCTGTTGGGGGGGCTGGAGGACTGGAGTTGGGCTGTTGGGGTACTGGAGGACTGGAGTTTGGCTGTTGGGGGTACTGGAGGACTGGAGTTGGGCTGTTGGGGTACTGGAGGACTGGAGTTGGGCTGTTGGGGTACTGGAGGACTGGAGTTGGGCTGTTGGGGGTACTGGAGGACTGGAGTTGGGCTGTTGGGGGGTACTGGAGGACTGGAGTTGGGCTGTTGGGTACTGGAGGACTGGAGTTGGGCTGTTGGGGGTACTGGAGGACTGGAGTTGGGCTGTTGGGAGGGTACTGGAGGACTGGAGTTGGGCTGTTGGGGGTACAGGAGGACTGGAGTTGGGCTGTTGGGGGTACTGGAGGACTGGAGTTGGGCTGTTGGGGGTACTGAGGACTGGAGTTGGGCTGTTGGGGTACAGGAGGACTGGAGTTGGGCTGTTGGGGGTACTGGAGGACTGGAGTTGGGCTGTTGGGGGTACTGGAGGACTGGAGTTGGGCTGTTGGGGGTACTGGAGGACTGGAGTTGGGCTGTTGGGGGTACTGGAGGACTGGAGTTGGGCTGTTGGGGGTACTGGAGGACTGGAGTTGGGCTGTTGGGGGTACTGGAGGACTGGAGTTGGGCTGTTGGGGTACAGGAGGACTGGAGTTGGGCTGTTGGGGGGGTACTGGAGGACTGGAGTTGGGCTGTTGGGGGGTACTGGAGGACTGGAGTTGGGCTGTT